>NC_064002.1:10107604-10418004 GCF_932276165.1 Plutella xylostella
TTAATACTAATATACGATAAAGTGGAGGTGAGCACAACAACAGCGCTCCGAAACGTAGTTTTTGGTAAGGAAGAGTGACCCCTTGCACCCACGCTGTGAAGGTTGTGGTTTGATACTCGTAATACCTTTCTTATGGTTCACTATTATAATATGTGTAGTTAGAACTTTGGATTATTATTTAATAATTAACTTTCATGAAAATGTCACCCACAAATAAAGAGTCCTTAATTTTTGAGAACAAGATTATAGTTTATCACTCTGGGCCGATTTTTCAATGCCAGGATAAAAGGTCAAATAACTATCTAGCGAATAATTTTATTTGGCTGTTTATCGGCTTGGTAGTTGCTAAACCATTTTTCAATTGTGATTTATTCCATAGGTATAGTGCCACAATCTTATCTGTTCCGGTGGTCAAAATGTGCAACTAACGAGACGTCATTGTCAAACATCATTTCATACTCTGTGCGTTATTTGAGTTGTCAATTTCTGCGAAGAGGCTGAAGCTACGTTATTTAATTTGTTTTGTGATTTTCTGCGTGAAAATAATGCCAAAAGCGCTAAAATGTGATGCAAGAAAAGTAATACTAGATATATTGGCTTTTATGCTGGAAGAATAACGTATTCAGACGCCTTTAATTCCGTTTGAAAAATTGGAAGAACGAGTTGCAGCGGCTACAGGTTAGTGTTGCCAAATATGACGAATAATTTTACCCATATACTCACATGTAATTTTATTAATATTTTCACCCCATCACGTGCCCCAGCAGTGGGGACGGGATGGGTCATAATGAAAGGTATATAATCTTTATTTTTCTTTGATTACAGGTGACATGTCACTTTAAATCTTAGGCTGTATACCAAGAAGAATTTCGCGCACCTGCAGCGATTTTAGACGATATAATGATGATTAATGACATCTTCTCCCAACCTATCAAGGGTTGGCTGGAAGAAATTGCTTTTTGGCAAATAGCCTTTGTACATTGTCTGAATTCCTTTTAACTTTATGCTCTTATTTCTTGTTACTTTTGAAAATGTAAAATAAAGTGTTCATAAATAAATAAATAATAATTAATAGTTTTTTTTAAGTCTGTATATCTCGGTATTTCCACGACCCACAGATCTGATATTAACCTATACCATTGTAATCTAGATTTAATCTCCTATTATTTTATTTCTGTTCGCCGTGTACAAATTTTCTATACAACAAATGTCGTTTAATATATAATATCCTTTTTCATTTACTATCGACCCAATATTTTGATTTATCTATACTTATGATGTACCTAATTATAAAATAGGCAATAGCAGAAATGCATTGTCGTTTAAACCACAAATAGGCAAAATTTAATCGATGGCATCACTGGATTCGATCACAGAGACGCCGTCACCGGAACAGATAAGATTGTGGCACTATAACTATCTTACCGATTTTTCTACTTGAACTCTGGAAAGGTGAAACAAGTATATGTAGACACCTAGTGCTAAAGCAGGACAGACTACTATTTTGATTGTCAGAGTCAACTGTCACTGTCAAGCCACAAGCCTCACTGACTGTTTTGTTTGGTTGTTTATTGGGTTGTTTCAATTTTGGTATTTATATTTGTTATTTTTGGATCGCAATGGAATCACAAAAAAGAGAGCGTTCGGCGAATTTTAATATTAATGAAGTTACTGTGTTAGTGAGTGGTAGATAAATTTTATTCAAACATGTCATAGAAAATAAAAAGACCGATGCAGCAACAAATAATAATTTTCTTCCATGCAGTCTGCATGGAAGAAAATTGAGTTTCTTTTAACTCCAGTGGTATAACCAGTCCGCTCATTGAAAATCCTTTAATTTAAGTACGAGGGCATCAAAAAAACAATGAAGAAGAAGTCGTAAGAAGAAGTCTTCCCTGCAAAGGCAGGAGATGTACAAAACTGGAGCTGGGCCCTCAAATGCTCCTTCATTTAACGATGTAGAAGAAAAGGTGTTAGGCATTTGCTCCAACATTAGCATTCAACGTATCCTTAATTTAAATTTAATGAATAAAAACTGAAAGAAATAACACCTATGTTTTATTATCAAGTACTGGATGGTTTCTCTCTTTTCTCCTCAGCCTATAGCCGTCCACTACTGGACATAGAAGATCATGCCGCCAAGCAGGAGGGATGTCTTAGATACTTAGGTATATGTAGCATAGGTTACCTACTTATCATAAAATGAAAAACTATAATGTACCTTAATATTTTATTATGAAGGAAGTGCTACTACATTCCTCTTTTTTAAAAAATTTATGCTTGAAAATAAATCAACATAATGTTTGTAGTCTGGCGCCTACATTCGTTCATTACCTACTACCTCTTTTTCGATCGCCAAATCATCAATATCATCGAAAATATCCATTGAAAAGACGATTATTCTCTGCGCTTGTATAGTTTAGAATTGGTGTAAACACAAAAAAGAACTTACTTAATAACCTCAAATGTCAAATTATCAATCGAATAAGCACTATCTGGCGGCTCAAGCAGCAGATAGATTTATTCTCCAGTTAACTGAGTTATTGGACGAATAAGTTCTATCTGACGGTTGAAAAATTCAATATTTCGCTATCTGTCGAATAAACGCTATCTGGTTGTCTATCTGAGCATTGAAAAATCGGCCCTTACAAAACTTTGACGATGACTAATCCAAAGACTAAACTAAATATAGACCAAGTATATCTTCTTTATCTTTATGACCTCCCCACATGCGCAAGACCTAGGTTGTAGGACGGCACTAATTGCATACATGCCTAGGTGTTCTAAAGATAAGATGTGGAGACATAGTAGTTTTGTTATCTTTAGAATAACAAAGAAGTTATTAAAGCGAAATGCTAATGGGGTTTCCATGTTCTGTAACTAAATTTATGAAAAATTCATGAACATTTATTTTTACTGTCTTAGGGATGGAAAACTTATTGTGAGCCAACTGCTATTGCTAAAATTCGAGAGTAATTCCTAACCTCACTGTATACAATTGAATATCCATAATTACATATTAAGAGATACTTGAGCTTGCTTATAACTAATAATCAATCATAAAAAAACAATATTAGAAACAATGAAGAGTTTACCATGAATGTAAAAGATGAGAAAGGCAGTGAAAAGCTATAAGGCTCAAGAAATCCAAAAGCAAAGGTCATGTAGAAGCAGAAGAACCGGCTTGTGCCGCGGTAACATCGCAACAACAACAATTATCATCTGTCAAAGTCTTAGATTAACAATATACAAACAAGATGGTTTACCACATACAAAAATAAAACAAAAAACGGTCCGCACCTCCTCCTGTTTTGTTTACTGTCAACCCGCTTTAAGTTCAACCTAATGACGGCCAATGTTGACGGCTGAATGGCGTAGTGGTTAGTGACCCTGACTGCTATGCCGAAGGTCCCGGGTCCGATTCCCGGCTGGGGCAGATATTTGTTTAAAGACAGATATTTGTACTCGGGTCTTGGGTCTGGGTCTTGATATTTATATTTAGTATCTATCTATCTATGTATTTGTGTAGATTTATATCAGCTGTCGGATAACACAGGTCCTGCCTAGCTTGGGGTCGGATGGACGTGTGTGAGAAGTCCCCACTTATTATTATTATTGGTCATCATTACGTTTAAGGGTGAGGCCAGACGAGCGCAATTTTGTGAGTTGTGAGCTTGTGAGACGCGTATTCCGGCAGAAATATGTGCGCGGGGACAAGGGGAGCGAGTAATTTACCCGCCCCCTCGACCCCCTCGACCCCGCGCATCAGAATACGCGACTCACAACTCCCAAAATTACGCTCGTCTGGCGTCACGCTAAATAAAGTCACAAATCTTCTAACCGATCTAATTTAAAATAAGAGCTCAGTGTTAGAAGTGGATTTGCCGAGACGTTTCGTTTGCACTGACACTCCATCTAGTTTGTATTAAAATATCGTAGCGCGGTGGCATCGAAACAACAACAATTATCGTCTGTCAAAGCCATCAAGCCGTAGGTGCTGGATTCCAAAATGGTGACGAGGGCACGCTGCGTGCTAAATGTTTCGTACCACAAGGCTGCGCCCGCGCAAACCTATAGAATAGGATTTATGATAAATTACAGCCTATTACAACTCCGATGACGGTTCATTTAAAATAAATATTGAAATTGGTCGATTGGTAAATATATTTAATTACTTTTATTATAAATAGCTGTTCCCGCGAGCTTCGCTTCGCCTTAAAAAGTTTTCCCGTGGGAATTCCGGGATAAAAAGTAGTCTATGCTCTTTCCCAGGGTCTAGACTATCTGCATACCAAATTTCATTCAAATCCGTTCAGTAGTTTTGGCGTCAAAGAGTAACAGACAGACAGACAGTTACTTTCGCATTTATAATATTATTACTAGCTGTCCCGCGCGCTTCGCTTCGCCTTAAAAAGTTTTCCCGTGGGAATTCCGGGATAAAAAGTAGCCTATGTTCTTTCCCAGGGTCTAGTCCGTATGTAAACCAAATTTCATTCAAATCCGTTCAGTACTTTTGGCGTGAAAGAGTAACAGACAGACAGACAGACAGACACAGTTACTTTCGCATTTATAATATTAGGTAGGATTAGGATAGTTAGGATAAATATTATGTATAGGTTAGGTACTTACTTAATAAAAAGCGCATTGCGTAAAAAGATCCGGATCGAGAAAAAAGACAATCAAATGACTATACCGCCTAATTTCGCAACTAATGTAATCTTAACTGAAACCGGTATTACTTGTACCAAAACGAGCTTATTATAACTACCTCTGCAATGTCTACAACCTATATTGGACGGCTTGCAAATGGTTTCATATTGAGGTGATGGCCTACGACTTTTTCAGTAGGTATATTATTCACTATATCACATCCTATAAACATAGGCATTTACATGTATTAAAAACTACAAATACATATTTGTAATCCACTAGTAAAGGACACATGTTACCTAACTACTTAAAAATACCACCATAACATTCTGTCCTGGCCTTCTGCATCCAACCAGTACATCCTGTAAATTTGTATAAACCTAATTATACCTTCTTCGCTATAAAACTTATTTTGATTAGACGTTAGGTACTTGGGTGCAAACCTTGAACTACACCTTTACATCCTATTTCTATTAGGAAAAAAACGTTAATGGTGGGATGTAAACTCAGGGCATTGTGCTATGCAATCTAATATCATCGCCATCGCATCGCGCAAATATCTTAGCAACATTGACACTTATTGTCGGCTACAAAAGAGATAGATTGCTCCGCTCTACTTTTGTTCAATAACTGCCAAGTTTTTTTTACAAATCTAAGAATTAATAGTGTAATTAAGGAAGCTACTAGTTGATCGAGGCTTGTGATTGTTTAACGTAGCGTAGTGTCTACAACTCTACACTACAGGTTACATAGTGTAACACTAATAAAACGTTTTGCATACAGCTGAAAATAACAAAGTAATGACAAGTAGGTGTAGAAAACTATTTTTGTTTTTAGGTATAGAAATCATTTTTTTATTATTTTTAAATTTGCAAAAAAACTATTTGCAAATTGACCATTATATTAAACTATATTAGGTATACATATTTACAAAAACGTAACAGTTTGCACGCAGATAACCTCACAAATGATGTCTAATTCGACACAGTGCCTCAGTGACCTCTGGGTTGCGCGTGCGCAACACAATAGATGTCGCGGCAACGTCCGGCGGATCACTGTGTCTATCATTTAGGAGTAGACCATGATTATGATAAATCTATGAATTAATCAATCCCCATATTGTATTAAATAATTTATGTAGAGTAAGTACCATATCTAATTTTCTGTTCTGTAACTTAGAGCTATATAGACATGCCAACACTCGCAACACTTCGAATCGAAGCATACGCGAATGGAATCCGTCATAAACTTACCTACACAGAAACATAAATTGTCCACTAATAAATATTTTTTAAATAGGTAATCCCTGACCATCAAATTTCTCATACTAACATGCTTTTATTGTTTTATATGCACATACCTAAGCTCGTAAATAGTCAGGATATAAACCCATATCAGAATCTGATGGTGGAATGTCTGTTGATAAGCACGCGCCGTGCGTTTCGTCTGGCAACAGAAGGTCATTCATACGTGATTGTTATTTGAATTGGACAATCGTCAGATATGTAGAGTTCATGTAATTGAAATAGGAGATAAAAATCATCAAAGTTTTCTTGAGATTGATACTGACAACCCGAACTTATAAAACGGCATACTTAGGGCCGATTTTTCAATGCTCAGATAGACAACCAGATAGCGTTTATTCGACAGATAGCGAAATATTGAATTTTTCAACCGTCAGATAGAACTTATTCGTCCAATAACTCACTTAACTGGAGAATAAATCTATCTGCTGCTTGAGCCGCCAGATAGTGCTTATTCGATTGATAATTTGACATTTGAGGTTATTAAGTAAGTTCTTTTTTGTGTTTATACCAATTCTAAACTATACAAGCGCAGAGAATAATCGTCTTTTCAATGGATATTTTCGATGATATTGATGATTTGGCGATCGAAAAAGAGGTAGTAGGTAATGAACGAATGTATTAATCCTGTTGAAAGGAAAGTCAGAGTCGTCAAAACGAGGCCTGATCATTACAGCATATGGGATGCAAAAGAATTTCATCGCCGAAAGGCGCCAGACTACAAACATTATGTTGATTTATTTTCAAGCATTAATTTAAAAAAAAAGAGGAATGTAGTAGCACTTCCTTCATAATAAAATATTAAGGTACATTATAGTTTTTCATTTTATGATAAGTAGGTAACCTATGCTACATATACCTAAGTATCTAAGACATCCCTCCTGCTTGGCGGCATGATCTTCTATGTCCAGTAGTGGACGGCTATAGGCTGAGGAGAAAAGAGAGAAACCATCCAGTACTTGATAATAAAACATAGGTGTTATTTCTTTCAGTTTTTATTCATTAAATTTAAATTAAGGATACGTTGAATGCTAATGTTGGAGCAAATGCCTAACACCTTTTCTTCTACATCGTTAAATGAAGGAGCATTTGAGGGCCCAGCTCCAGTTTTGTACATCTCCTGCCTTTGCAGGGAAGACTTCTTCTTACGACTTCTTCTTCATTGTATTTTTGATGCCCTCGTACTTAAATTAAAGGATTTTCAATGAGCGGACTGGTTATACCACTGGAGTTAAAAGAAACTCAATTTTCATCCAACATGCAACAAAATTATTATTTGTTGCTGCATCGGTCTTCTTATTTTCTATGACATGTTTGAATAAAATTTATCTACCACTCACTAACACAGTAACTTCATTAATATTAAAATTCGCCGAACGCTCTCTTTTTTGTGATTCCATTGCGATACAAAAATAACAAATATAAATACCAAAATTGAAACAACCCAATAAACAACCAAACAAAACAGTCAGTGAGGCTTGTGGCTTGACAGTGACAGTTGACTCTGACAATCAAAATAGTAGTCTGTCCTGCTTTAGCACTAGGTGTCTACATATACTTGTTTCACCTTTCCAGAGTTCAAGTAGAAAAATCGGTAAGATAGTTACCTATGGAATAAATCACAATTGAAAAATGGTTTTGCAACTACCAAGCCGATAAACAGCCAAATAAAATTATTCGCTAGATAGTTATTTGACCTTTTATCCTGGCATTGAAAAATCGGCCCTTAACATAAGCACAATGGCATGTTCCAATAAATTTATTTATAAGTATTGTACCCTCTCAGTGTCAGTGATCGTAGGCGCAGTGGTCGAATATCATACTTAACGGGTTCATGTCATCTTGGACGGATATACCTTCAGGAGTTCCTCAGGGGTCATTGCTGGGACCATTGCTATTTATTTTATTTATCAACGATATTAACTTGTGTTTTTATAATTCAAATTTCCTTCTTTTTACAGATGATTTAAAAGTTTTTAGAGTCGTAAATAATGAATTAGACGAATCCCTGCTTCAGGAAGATCTTCTCAGACTTGACAAGTATTGCTCAGCAAACAAGCTAGATTTAAATGTTTCCAAATGTTTTTCAATTTCATTCAGCCGCAAAAAATATCAACACCCATCCATTTATAAACTTAAAGACCAACCCATCTGTAGTACTAGCGAGATCCGAGACTTAGGAGTGATCATGGATTCCAAATTATTACTTGATAAACACATTGACCACATTGTTAAAAAAGCCTATAAATCACTAGGATTCCTAATTCGATCTTGCAAACCATTCAAGTCTATGAAACCTATTAAGGTGTTGTATTGCTCTCTGGTTAGTAAGAAGTATACTCGAGTATGCATCACAGGTCTGGAATCCGAGATACGACGTGTACATTTCTAAAATCGAAGCAATTCAACGTAAATTCATCCGTTATCTCGCATTCAAATTTAAATTACCGAAACGTACCTACGAGTTTAACTGTAATAAATTACACCTGCTCCCTCTTGCTATTAGGCGTAAAGCAGCAGATGTAACTTTTCTCGTCAAGATAGCACAGAGCAAAATTGACTGCCCGGAACTGCTTCAAAAGATACATCTGTCAATACCCCGTAGAAGTTTGCGTAAGTCTGTCCTCTTATATGTACCATTTGCTCGCACCAATTATAGGCAGAACTCATTTCTTCTGAGAGCATCTAGCGGTTTTAACGAGTTGTCAAATGCAAATGTTGATTTAGATTTATTTTGTAGCCAAGTAGGATTAATTAACTATAGTTTTACGGAGAGTTTTAGCTCATCTGTTTTGTTGAGCGAATAATTTGTGCGAGCTGTATTTTTGCTCAATAAGAACTTATTTTTACTTATTTTTACTAACATATGTGTGAAAACTTTTAATTGGCTATGTATTATTGATCGAAATTTCTTATGTCTAACATTTAGCTGTAAGTTTTCCTATGAATAAATAAATAAATAAATCATAATTTCTAAATTAGCTACTTTATTTTGTTACAGACAATGCTGCGGTAACCAGAGTTATCAACGATGCTTCGCTGCAAGATCAACAAGCTGAAAACACTCTTCGGATGACCTAGGTAAGTGCCTACCTAGATAGAATTTAATAATAATAATAGTTAAATTATTTCATATTAGTAAACTTTTTATACAAGCAAGAATGACGGATAAAATGATGATGATGATTCACAAATAATTTTCTGTAAGTCGATGACCCGTAATCATGGGAATTCCTAGATTTCTTCAAAGATTATGATGGCTTGTAGTTTGACCGTTTTATACATAAAATACCGATAGTAATAACATGTTCTCGGTAATAATTATGTATCTTGAGAAAATCGAGAATTTTAATCACTTACAAAGAAAGTCAGCGAGTAGTGAGTAGGTAACATAAACATACGTCTTTACATATGATATCGCCTCAGGGAGATTCCAGCTGCTTAACTAGTGCCTACCTACCTAGTCATTAAAACTGAGAAAGATATTAACTGATGCAATCTTAATACACTCATTAAAATTAACTACGTGGACAGGATCTCTGATATCAAATGAGACGCAACCAGCCAGACGTAGATCTGTTTGGTATCTATTGCAACTTTGCTAGTAGAAGTGTAGGTATAGGCTCTTAGAGAGCGAAAGTACCTAGGTAGTGGCTGGATGAGGAAGACCAAAGACAGTATTCTGACACTCGTGGGAGAAACCTACGCAAAGGACGATTATCTACGGGCTGATGATGACAGATTTACCTGAGCAATCGATACAGACAATATTTTTTTAAGAATCATATACGTAATCTGGCGGGCCCTCTGAGAGGCCTATGTCCAGCAGTGGATGATTATTGGCTGATGATGATGATGATGATATGTAATCTCTTCTCCCATTGCAGGAGGTGGTAGGTGCAGCGATGACGTCACACCTGGGGCTGGGGGCGGAGCGGCGGTACTCCGTGCCGTCCAACCCCATGATGCACGACCCACGCGGCATGCACTCCGAGGATCTGCACGCCTGGTCTATATACAGGTATGGGTACAGCAGTTTATAATGTGTAAGATGAAGTGGCAGTAGACCGGCCGCAGAAACGACTGCACTTGGAGTACTTAGACTAGTTTTGGAAATTATATCACTAGGTCACTTCATAGTGGCAGTTGGCCAGCCGTAGAATCGACAACAGTTGGAGTAGACTAGTTCTCGAACTTACAGTTACCGAAATATGCAGGGTTAGCTAACTATAACTCAATGGGTAAACCGAAAAAAAATGGGTTTAGCCGGAGACAGCAAGGCATCTCGTCCTAGTATACAAAGTAAAGACAGTCTGAACCTCAACTTGAGCGTAAGAATGTAATCACGAACAAAAGTGTGTTACAATGACGATTGAAGACAAAGATAAACGTAAAACGTGACTTTGATCTTTATCTGAGAAAGCCATGCCTTCAGGCAACTGTTGGTACATTAATATCGTTTTGTTATATCTTCCTTTTATTATCTTCTACTCAGATAATAATGTGGATGTTTTACGATGACCCATCTATCAATAGCATCGGCTTTTCTCTTCTCATCGGCACTTCTCCAGTTAATGGTAAGGCACGATCGTGCAATAATTATATTGAGGAAGTGATTATGAACATATGCTCTTGCCAGAATGTCTAGCCTAGGTGCCTTAGGTATTATCCCCTACTGTGATGTGAACTCATGCTATTTAATGCATATATATTTTTGCAGGCAAAATCTGAACTCGGACTTCACGGACAGCGCATTGGGCAGTACAGACAAGAGTCCGCTACCGTACGGCAACTTCCAGCTTCGGGACACCACCGTGCAATCCATATTGGCTCATCCGAGATATGGCCCTAAGTATGAGCCTTTTTGTAGTTAAATGCAAACCAGAATTTAAGTTCCATCAGTAAATAATGTGTCTTTCTAAGTATAACAAACAATTGCACGTCCCATGAGGCCGATAAATAAAATCGTTGATCGTAAATACGCCTGGCCTTTACTGATAACACTCTACGGCTGAAAAATTATGGGTTTTCATATGCACCTATACTGCTTTTCTTTCTCCAGGTCAGCACTCGGCTCAAACATGTACACCTACCTGAAGTTTGGTCTACCTCGAGTGTTCCCACCGAACCACAACGGGTCCCAGCGATCCGGCACTCCGAAACCCAAAACCTCAATCGGCAGTGGCATGAAGCCAGCGCCCCGGATCCAGCGACAGAGCCGGGGCATGAGGGAAACCTCATCAGGCTACGACAGCTCCGACAACGAAACAACGACGAATAACTACAACAAGTACAGTCGGAAGTACAGATCCGATCCTGATTTCCGGATGCAGAATCTTCATACGTCTTATCAGGTACCTACTAAAGAACTTTTATTATCAATCCGGTATCATTTATTTATTTATACTTTATTGCACATTCATTTATCATTCATTCAATTCGTTAGCTTTTTAAACCCTTAGCCCAATACCTAGCATCAAATTCTTGGGCATCATTCACACTAGTACCATAAGTAACTGTATTTAATCCGCACTCTTCAAAACATAACATAAACCCTCTACTCCCACAGCCAGGTACAGGCGTGCCTCTGGTGGCGATGCAGCAGGCGGGTATCCGAGAGCGCGAGGGCCACTGGACCAGCGCCCGCAACAAGTCCGTGAGCGAGGCCAACCTGCTGGGTATAGACGCGCGGCCCTACCGCTCGCAGTATGGCACTAATCGGAGGAACAGCGTCGCCGATTTCGTGCCTGATGCTGATCATCATAGGTAAATGGATAATTTATTTATTTAAACACTTTATTGCATACAATACAGGTACAGATCATTACATCGTTAATTAAAAACAGATACTTATTAGATTACACAAGATAGTCGTGGTAAAGGAAGCTAGGGGGTTTTAGAAATAAACAGGATGTCCCATAGCGATAATATAAAGCCTTTGCCTTTCAGTAAAATGCCCTATCTTCAGTATTTAAGGTTTACTTATTAATTTTAGTAAGTACTTCGTGAGACATCGCTGTGAGACACTTTGTTTATCTATCGTAAAGATTTGGTAACATTTCAAAGTATGTTTATAACTTTTTGAACCAACACTATCAGGAGAAAGATACCTAGCTACATCATTACACAAACACCAAACCCAAAACTCACCAACATCTTGTTCCAGTTATCTGATGCCCTCATCCCACCTTGGCGGGCGCATGTCGAAGGCTGGCAGCCACATGTCCATAGCGCAGTCCCGGAAGCACTCCACACTGCGGCCTGGCGACCACCTCGATGGATACACGCACTCCGCTTATATTTATCCTAATTATTATGTGAGTATTCAGATCAGCACCCATAGCACCACAGACATATATTTATAATGACTAAATTCCCAAAAAGCACTTATTTCTATGAGAAACGGGCATGCCGATATTTGTATAGGAATTATTATTTTTGACACTGATAATGGCAGCTGGACGGAACTAAATGTGAAATGTATGAACCAAAGGTTGATATATGTATATATGTGATCAACCTTTTGACACGCGCAGTACGTACACTTGAGGAACCTAGTGTCACACAAGTATGTGCATAGCACCATCCCTTAAAGTAAACAGTTTAGCTTCAACTAGTCTCGGTGACCAAGGCAGCGCTATAATAAACCCTTAGGGCCACGAACACGCTTCTTGTTCAACATTTACAGTCACCCCAAATATTCTAAAATTGAACTATCCCTACGTTTTCAGGTGAACTCCCTAGAAGTGACGTCACCTCAGAACAAGTCAACGCTGCTGGTGTCGAACCTGAGCTTCGAGGTGAAGTCGGGGGAGATCCTGGCGGTGCTGGCCACGTCTCATAGCGAGGCCACCGGGCTGCTCGACGTGCTCGCTGGATGCCGTAAGGTAGCTGGTGGAAATTCTTCTTTTTGAGTCAGAGATTCGACCAATCCATAGGATGTATTGACGCAGAAAGCTGGCTTTCAGTGCCGATATATCAGCGGGATACTTTTTGCAGCTAGTCTGTGCAGACTACATTGCTACCTATGGAGGACCACTGCTATGAAGTACAGTCATAGAATAACATAACAAGTACTCGTTATTCTATGGTACAGCTGACACAAAATCGAGAAATAGGACATGAAAACAATACTGTTCTCCCTCTGGTAACTATTTTAACGTCTCATAATCTCCACAGAAACTATCGGGAGACATAGTCCTAAACGGCCAGCCGGTTGCGTCCACAACTCTTCGCAAGATAGTCTCATACGTGAGGAACGACACGTCCTTCTGTCCCACCATGACAGTAGAACATACTCTGAGGTTCCATGCGGCCTTGAGACGGCCCAGGAAGAACCACAATCAGGTCAAGATGGATGACCGAGATCGGGTAAGAGCCCGGAATTGTTACTTGAAGCTTTTATATCGAGCAGTTTTTTTTATTTTCGATGTAAGGAAATAGCGTTGTATGTAAGCCTTCTTTCGCAATAAAATTGATCCAAAGCAACGTCGGCATTTACCACCATTTGAGATTTGAAAAGCAAGTCATATTTTAAAGCAAGCATTATGTTTATTTCCAGATAAACCTCCTAATAGAAGAGCTAGGACTCGAGCAAGTGAGAGACACAAACGTAGGTCGTCTCACTCGCTCCGAGATCCGAAGACTCAACGTGGCCTGCCAACTGCTGGCAGACATGGCGATCCTCATCTTAGACCAGCCCACGAAAGAGATGGATATATTTGACACGTTCTTCCTGGTTGAATATTTGAGGAATTGGGCGAGCACCGGCCGCGTCGTCATTATGTCGTTACATCCACCGACGTATGAGATTTTTGCCATGCTTACTAAGGTAAGAGTTGCAATTTTACCTTTATCTTCCTCCTAAGATTTGGTAATTATTGACTAAATTATTGATTAAAGGATATTATGAAGATGCTAATATTTGCTATCAATTTGTTTTCAGGTAGTTTTAATATCAGCTGGTAGGACCATGTTCAGTGGGTACAGACGAGACATGTTGCCATATTTCGCTTCCATCGACTATCCGTGTCCTGCTTACAAGAATCCTTCCGATTATTACTGTGAGTATCAATTGTTTTGCAATACTTAGTTTCATAAGTGTATCCTAGATCTTGACAAAACAAAATGGTCTTCTTCACCAAGAATAAATAAATAAATGCTTCTTCATATCTTCGTGCTTTCTATCTGTTTTCGGCTGCCTCACATCGCTAATCCTCCCAATCTTTTCCAGTGGACCTAGTAACGTTAGACGACCTATCGCCGGCGGCCATGTTGGAATCGTCGTCCCGTATCGAGGCTCTAGCTGGCGTGTTCATGGGGGCGATGTCTGCCCCCGAGCCGCCCCCGCCCGTGCCTCTTCCCGCCCCCAATACCACCCCGAATGCTGCAGTGCAGGTCATGGCTTTACTAGAGTGAGTACTCTTTAGTTTTTTATTGAAATAACGATACGAATTTATTGAGTTCTTGGGGGCATGGGATTAGGATTTGGACCCGATTGATTGGCATTTTTATGTCTTTGATTGATGAAGAGCTGAAGATAAGTTAGGTATACGACGAATGTGATCGACAAAGAAGGAAGAGAAAATGAAATGAATAGATCTTTCTTATAACGAAGTAGTATAGGTATTATTGCCCATAAGTAAATACTCTTTTAAGATTACTTATTGCCTTAATCTACCTTTTTCAGAAAAACGCTAGTCTACACGCAAATGAGCACGCTGTCCAACATCATCACGAGGATCATCATCGCCGCCATCATGTCTCTCGTGACGGGGACCATCTTCTGGGACCTCCCCACCACCGACGCGCAGGTTAGTTTAACCATTGTTATCACCATCATCATCATCAGCCACAATCATTCACGTCAATATGATATGAAAGTCAATTTCTGGTTCACAAGTTCACAACTGGGAAGTAAATTCCATTTACGATCGTGATTCTTCAAATTTTTATTGCAGTTTAACGAATCTTCGACTTATTGGGCCCATAATAAAATTGCTCATCCTAACTAATATTATAAATGCGAAAGTAACTGTGTCTGTCTGTCTGTCTGTTACTCTTTCACGCAAAAACTACTGAACGGATTTGAATGAAATTTGGTATACATACGGTTTAGACCCTGGGAAAGAACAAAGGCTACTTTTTATCCCGGAATTCCCACGGGAAAACTTTTTAAGGCGAAGCGAAGCGCGCGGGAACAGCTAGTTCATTATACTCGTAAATACTTACCTTCGGATATACGGAACGAAATTGCTAAAAACAAACTTGACCGTCACAAAAACTTCTATCTTCTATCAGTCGTTATGTGTATCTTCAATTCCACCACATTCTTCTCCAACTGATCCCCTCTCCTACCTCCCACAGTTAACCCAGAACGACCGCATTGGCTTCCACTACGCCGTCAGCTGTCTGACCGCCATACCCCTGCTGCTGTGGCTGAGCGTGCGTGAAGCAAGCTCCTCGCGACGCCACGTGACTAGAGATGTCGCCGCGCTGCTGTATAGCAAACATGTCTATGTGCTTTTAGATGTGAGTATTAGCCACTGTAGGATACAAGAATGTAGAATACTAGACGATAGTACTAGCTGCTGAACTTCCTCTTCGTCATGAGTAAACTACTAGTTACGCCTGCGTCGGTTTAGGTCTCCAAAAATTCGCGCATGGACTCGCATACGACATATAGTACCTTCAGCGAATTTCCCATGTACCTATAGCTCTTCTTATTTCCCCTTCGAGGATTAAACCATACCGATACGTGGTAATGGTTATTTATAGTATGCGTTGAACAGTATTTTTTTATACAGCCGTTTACTATCTCAAATAACACTGACTTATTGGTTTGATTGTTTGTTCCAGCAATTTCTGGAGCTGTGGTCGGCGGCGATCACGTGGCTCGCCTTCCTCGTGCCGAGCTACGCTATGAGCGGGCTTTACGCGCAGTCTACCGCGTCTTTTGACGGATTCTATTTAGGTCAGTATTCATCAACAGTGGGCAAAAATATATGAAACTTCAACGACCCCTGTGTCCCTGGTAAGAAAACGATAGAAAGTCCTCATGTTCATGAAATGGAGTATAAAAGTACCTAAACAATACTATTGAAACTAGGATGCCTCGTGAGGGCTTCAATAAAATATAGTTCTCGAGTGAAAACCACGAACAGACCAGCATAACGTGACGCCTTTTAGACAAGTAGCTAGTAGTTGATGACAGTGGCCGAGGACAGAGGGTTGTTGGTCTATAGGAGAGGGTTATTTCCAAAGGAAGACTATTACGTCCTGACGATGATGACAGCAACAATATAAAGACAAATCTTTACGATTTTCACTATAATTATCAACTTTTTCTCCATTCCACAGGCTACATGCTCCTCTACCTAGTGAGTTTGCAAATGATGTTCCGAGCATTCGTCTTCCTGATCCCTATGGAGAAGACGGCATCAGTTCTAGCCGGTTTCGTGCTATTACTGACGACCCTGGTCAATGGCGTCATGCTGCATCAACGGGACTTCCCCTTCTATGTCAAATGGCTGGAGTATGTCTCTCCGTCGCGATGGGTGATGCCTGAACTGTTGCAACGGGAGCTCAGCGAAATGGCCTTGAGGAATAGCATCAGCAAAGAAATGAGGTGTACTAATAAACAGGTGAGTTATTAGCCGATATTTTTGTAACTAAGATACCTAACGAAACAATCTTGTAGATTGACCTGTCGACCAATCTAACCGGAGCAAAAAGGTCGTGCTTATACATCTATTTTTTATTATTTTCAGAGACCCTACCAAGATATCATAGTCCAGTCACCGTGCCCTCCGCCCAACGGAACACAAGTCCTGTCCAACTTCGACTATTTACGATCAGAAAACATCTGGGAATGGACCACTGAGAGCTTCCTCATAGCCCTGGCAATTTTCTACGCCGTTTTCGCCCTTATCGCCATAATAGCTTATGTTCTCGACTGTACTAACTATGCGAAGAGAAAAGAAAAGCGACAAATGAAAGGACATAAGGTTACTGTCAATACGCCTTGATAATGCATGGATTGTTTTAAGTAGGTATGTTAATGAAAGATATTTTTTTATAATTCCCTTCATATTATAAAATTGTAAACGGGCCGTTTTAATGTGATAGATTATTTTTGTATAGGCAGGTATACTTTTAGAGACTAGATAGGTAGGTATACTGTCAAAATAAATGTACAAAACTTGTCGTAAGTATTGGATGATATCTAATAGTCTTCCGTCCTTATTTAGCCCCCCTGTAACTTCGAGATTACTTAGTTTGGGCATTCGCGGTGTTATTTTTTATAGTGTATGCATTTTATTTAGTATTTTAGGTAAACTGTTATAATTGGAAAATGCTGAATGCTGCTATTTATCACAATATTCTAGCCAAGTTTTAGGAACTAACATAAGTACTTAATTAACTTTATGACGAATTATATAAAATGTATTTCTAATTATTAACAAAGCCTACTAACTTATTCTACATACATACAGTCTATGTAATCTCAATTCACTAATTCCCGTAATTTGTACTGTCTGTCTATTATTCTGTTCAGCATGGCATAACATATTATGGTATTCTTGAATCATTGTGGCATCATAATGACGGTTTTTTTTTGGATCTTTCCAAGACCTTTCTTTTGTGTTTTAATGTCATTCTGGTCTTAACCTAGAGTTATGGCGGGCTTATGGCTAATTTCAAATGTATTTTTTTGCTCAACTGTCATTTTGTCTCTTTTTCAACGTTGCGTTAGCTTTATGAAGCTGAAAAGTTCCAGGTCTGGTAGATAGTTTAGTATAAAGTTAGTATCTTTTCTACACTGCCCTTACAAAATGCTCACAACTTAATATTAAAAAAACAAGACAAATTCGCTACTTGGTTGGTTGTTATTTTATTTTATAAAAATCTGGTTTTATGAATGTACTATAATAATGACCAACCGATTTTATATTGGAAGAATTGCTGTAATATTTAGGTAAATATATGTATGTTATTATTAAAAAGCTTAAACATGGTGTCTAATAGTAGGTAAATTAATTTAGAAATTAATAGGAATTCATATAAGAAATTTTATTAAATGAAGCCATATCACTATAATTAATTTAATTAAGAATTTAGTATTTTTTAAGTTACCTATTACTTTGAATTGTAATCATAATAATTAATAAATAAAATAAATATTCATAATTGATTTACGATGTATTTGTTTTTTTATTTTTATAACAATATAATTAAATGTATAGACAGAATATAATTATTTAAATTAAGACAGGTACATAGGACATTTTAATACACGACATAACACAACATTATGCATTTATACCTTACAATTTTTACGTACGGTGGCCTGCGCCTAAAAGTATACAGGCGGAGTTTTTAAAATAGCGATCTCAAGCTCACATGCTGCTCAAGCACATCCACATAAACACCACTGCTACACATATCACACACAACACGTCCCCGGATTTATAACAGATGTAGCTGGTCCCTTCATCATCAGGGATCGCTATTTTAAAAACTCCGCCTGTATACTTTTAGGCGCAGGACACCGTACCTATTCATAGGTAGTGTTTGTAGAAAATATTTTTATGGGGCCTTCAATTGGCATCTCGGGATCCAAGATAAAATAATCCCTTATAACTAGTAGATAATTTATAATAAAAAAAAAACATAATTTAATTTATCATTAGCAAAAAAGTTACTTGTGTTTATGGACTGTCTCGATGAAATAGTTCGTGGTACCGTCGGCATATACCGCAAACGCACGGCCCCGTTTTAACGTGACAGGATATTTTTTTATCAACTTTTTTTGCTGACTGTCTCACCTCATCAATGTATCTGCTTTCCAGAAGAGTCCTGCTTATGTCTTTTTCGTTCATCGATGATATATCTTCGAGTTCTCGTGCGCTGGAAAGAATAAGAAATTTTCATCTTTTACTCATGCCTATGACTGTATAATATGACCTATCTGGCTATCAACTCAGGACCTATGTTTAGGACTCATTTGAACTTGAAACATAGCAGTTAAATCTACTTACTCATAATTTACTGCAAATTAAATCATTTCATAGCCTACAAACACGATTCCCTAAAAACACAAAAATAAAATCGAATAACCCAACATTCGTAACCTTTACCTTAAATTTCCATCCGTCTCTTTCCCTTTCGTCGCGTCTTGTATATTGCTATCTCTGTCTGTATACAGGTGACATGCCTGATGTTGGGCTCGTGGGCTGTGCATGCGGGTGTAGGGGGACGGGACGGGAATGCGGGTAGGTTTCACTGGACTGGGATAAAAATGGGACGTTTTAAGAGGTTTCTTATGTTCTTTCGTAAGTTTATAAAAACAAACAATGTTTCTAAACAACAAAAAAAAAATTAAATCTTTACACCAAATTTTTGCTGTTCAGTTATGAAAGTTTATATCACCTCCCGTTCCTATCAGGTTTGCTAGCAACTCGTGCGTCTTGTCGAGGACTCTTCGAGAACATTCTAGAATCTGCTGTAGTTTTGTTGTATCGAGGAAACGAAGGAGATGGAACACGCGAGGAGCTGAAGGGAGAAGGAAATAGGGATAAGGAGTGAAGATGAAAAGGGATGGATGTATTTAGATCTATTTATCATTATCAGTAATATTGTCTATATTGTCTAGTATTGTCTGTGGTAATACCAACTAAGTAGATTACTTACTTGTACGATTCGCTACAGCTTTTAGTAGTTTCGTCTCTGGGAGGCAGCAAACTGCAGTATGATCTGTAACCACAGAAAGCACTTATGTAAAGTCTCATCTTATAAGCTCTTGAGTATTATCAGACGTTGGAACTAGGGCGGTTCAGCCAAATCAATTAATTTAATTTGCCTGTGCAAGTGGAATGTGGATACATTTTGGCTACTGTGACATAAAATGTGCGGTCTGAAACTGTCACATAAAATAAATAACCTATACCAACATCTACTAAATAATCAGAGCTTGATGCTAGAACTCGACGTAGCAACTTACCTGGATGACGTAGTTCTGTCGGTTGATTTTGATTTTGCCCCGTGAGTGTCATGGCCTTTGTATCTAAAAAATATAAATATATTTTAAATTATTTTGCAGTCTGCCAACCTTAGATATTATACACATATCCCACAAGAAATGGAGGAAGCTCATGTTCAATCATGGCTGTATAGGCAATGACGATTTTTTGGGAGGCTGTAAGTGCTGCAGGCTTACTCGAACCAAACCTTGGCATATAATAATATATCCGTTAACATTTAAAATACCAGTTAATATTCTAATAGTCTTAAAAAATACTTACTTATGGTACCTGGAGCTATGACACACAGGTTTCTGCCGTCGCTCCGGGGTCACACTGTAGTAGCACTCTTGCAGCACAGGCTGGCGCAGGTCGGGGGCTCCGGGGTCAACCCACACCTCGTCCATACGCATCTTCGTGGTCACCTCGATCTTTGGCGACAGTATGCCCTGGGGGAGTGTGGGTAGACCTTGGTTATGGCTTGTGTTTTGTGTTTGGAAGGTACTAGGGTTAGGAGTGTTTTGTTTAGAAGAGATTATGGGGCAGGTAAATTAGCAGGTAGAGCTGGACTAGCATTTATCAGTGATGAAAGGATTAGCCAGTTAGATTAATTGTTACTTGCCCAGGGTGCATAGTGGTACATGTGCATACATTTATCTTAACAGTATAATTATGAATTTGTTTTAGGTCTTGAATCTTGAAGTATTATACTAAGTGCCAATTTCTCCATAGTCGGTTAGAGCATAACCAGGTGTTAGTGGTTGACTTTTGACACATCTGTCAAGACTTTAATATGGACATGACATATAATTGATCAATCTTTCCCTGGTTACGATCTAACCGACTATTGTAAAATTGGAGCTAACTAAATTAAATTTAACCACAGCTTACAAATCCGTGACACTCACAGGAAAATCCTTAGACCTTCTCATGAGAAGATCAAGACCATCACTGCAGCAGTTGTTAGACGGAAACAGCACATCATTGAGAGCTCCAAGATACTGCGCAAGGATCTTACAGGACCCCGAGTCATACTCCTGGCACCACTGGATCAGCTCACAGTATATTGTTTCGTCTTCTAGAAGGGCAAATAAAGGTTTTAGCTAAATCTACCGTCAAGTCAGAGACGAACGGTATGATCTGATTCAGGTGGCAAAAGACCACAGAAAGTATACATCATATTATCATACTACTTCCATCAAATTAATTAAATAAAGAATCATTGCCAAGAATCACAAGCCAAAGCTTCTAGCATCCACCAGAGAGTAGATACAAGTTCATAGTTTTTATTTATTTAAATAGTTTTAGCTACACTTACTCATCATACAACACACATTGCTTAGCGAACAGGAGTCTCTGAATCTCTTTCTAAAGTAGAAAACATCTTTGAATTGCAACGGGAAGCATGGAGGCAGCTGGCTCGTTTGATAACTGGTGCCGAGCATCGCCACCGTGAGCGAGACGCGCCCATCTTGACACAACCACACGCCTGGACAGGACACCTAGAGAGAATAGTTACAATACAACATATGATTATTAATCTTTTACCTTTAATACCTACTTTACGTGAAAATACACAAAGCCAAACTTACTCTTTGCACATGTAATTCCACTGTCAACTCCACAATTTTTGGCATTTTACAGAATAACACATGGTTTAGTGCATTTGGTAATTTTAATTAATAAAGGTAAGGGATTTTAATTTATATTATTTTTATTTCTAAAGTGGAGGTAAGCAAACTAAGTTGACAACTTGACAGTTGGTTGACAGCGTTTCCGTTAGGTCGTTGTCATGGCAACCAATTTGTAAACAGTGTGTTTAGAAATTATGTACGATGCATGGACAGCCCCATCCATACGCTTGCTGTTTGTCACAAACACGGCAAACAGCAAACAAAGTCCCAAACACCAACCACATTCACCGAACACAAACAGCCATCCACATGCTCGGCGAACGCTCATAACATTCCGAACCGGCAAACACGGCGGACGACGAGCTATTATTGTGGGTTGACATATTTTTATTATATAAATTAAAGCAAGAGAAAGAAAAAAGGAAAATAAGAAGAAAGCAAAGACGATGGTGGGATAATAATAATAATTAAAAAAAAAAACCTGACTTCTTCTTTTTAATTAATATTTTATTTTATAGTTTTTAGTTTATTTGCAATAATTTTTAATTAAAAGTAAGATGCAAATGATACCAAAAAGTCCTACTAATCAATACGAATCATTCAAGCCTAAACACGAGGTAGTTGCTATATACCGTTGAGGAGTTCCCTTGACTGCCTTCCGTTTCCATCATCATATCAGCTCAAGGTCCCCATCATATTTTTTTGTTACAAGAACTATATTTATGTTTTTAATTTCATTAGAATCGGTTAATATGTGTCCAAAATGGAAATTCATACCCTGTTTTTACCCCTTTACCCACCCTTAGGGGTGAGATAAAATTCTGAAAAAAAAAATGGGACCACCTGGAAGCTCAACCCAATACAAAAAAAAAGAATTTTCAAAATCGGTTCATAAACGGCGGAGTAATCGGTGAACATACATTAAAAAAAATGCGCGCCAACGAAAAAGTGTGGCAAGTTGATACGTCCGCCTCCCGCAATGCTAGCGCGCATACTGATCGCTGCCAGACGTGTGGATACGTAGCGAACTGTTTGCCGAACATCCTTTGATCTGGCAAGAAAAACCGACACCGATGCCGAACACTGGCGAACACAAACACAAACAGGCAAACAACGATAAACACCCATCCACACGTCAGTGTTTGCTGTTTGCTGTTTGCTGTTTGCCATTGTTCGCCGAGCGTGTGGATGGGGTATACGATGAGTATGAGTATGAATCGAGAATCGACTCGGCGTTGTTCTATGAATGACGATGGTGAATACTAGGGAGTTTTAAATAAAATAAAATTTTCCATGACATCAGAATCTATAAAAGTGCAACTATGGTGCAACAAAAAGCTATTTTAAAACTTTCTATACTTTTAAACTCCTAGTTTCTGGACCTACGTGCAAATTTAGATGAAGTGTGTTGCAAATTTTATTTTTAAACGTCAAATTAATGCCCAGAAGATGTATTGTTATTTGATTGTTGTTTTCAATAATCTGTATGCAACGTTGTTTGGTTTGACATAAAATTTTGAGTGGACTTTCTTTTTTGGCGGGAAAGAGAAAGGGCGCCTATTTTAAATTTTATTTTCAAAAATTTAAATTTTACTATAAATATTGTAAATTAAGTGTGAATATTGTGAATAAATGTATATAAAATGGATGGAAATGAAGGGGACCCGAGTAGTGCCAGTGTAAATAAAAAAAAGAGACCTGCGGAGAGTAGCGGCGGCGGTGAGGATGTAGACAATAATTCGTACAGTCCATTTTTAAAACAAAACTATGTAAGACTATATCCAGACAATTCTACAAACGTTGAGTTCAAAGTGTTTGTTGAAAGTGCGGATAAAAAGGACAAATTGGGAAATAAAAGTCCAATATATTTGAACCATATATTCACGACGGACATTAAGGGGGTAATTGGCATTCACAGAGTTAACGCTAACAAAATTGCGGCTGTTTTCAAACAATCCAACAATGCGAATAACTTCATTACCAACGCTACATTCCTGGCTAAACACCAATTAAGGGCTTATATTCCAGCGGCTCAGATTGAGAAAACTGGAATAATTCGGTTTGTACCAACTAACATCTCCAACAAAGAGCTGTACAACAAGCTCTCAAGCACAAGTGAGATCATTGCTATAAGACGATTCACGAAAAAAGTAGGGCAAGAAAGGGTCCCACTGCAAACAGTCAGTTTGACCTTTCTGTCAAACTCTCTTCCAGACAATGTCCAATATGACCTATTTTCATATAGAGTCTTTGATTACGTACCACCACTACAACAATGTTTTAGGTGCTTTAAGTTCAATCATTCGGCAAAGGTGTGCAATGGCAAGCAGCGCTGCAGCTGCTGTGCTGGTGAGCACCATTACAAAGAATGCAGCACACCGGATGAGGTTCGCTGCTGTAATTGCAGCGGGCCTCATTTGGCTATTTCAAAGTCATGCCCAATTAAATTAAAAAAGATTATGGAAAAAAAGAGCAAAATCACATATGCTAGCGCTGCTGCCAGTAAACAACTAGAACTTGAAGTAAACTTCCCACCTTTACCAGCTGTAAATAAAACTCAAAATGTAAATAGTAATAAGTTTAATAATAAGAATGTAAACAAGTCTGTACAAAGTGTATCTAACAATGTAAATAAAAATAAACAAAAAGGTAACGAACCTGTCTCACAAGACTTTTCGCCTAAGGCTGTTGACTTAAAGACGCAGCTAATCAACAATGATGACCTAGTTAACGTCATAGTGAGCACCCTAATACAACTGGGTAATAAGAGCGACGATAATCCTATAACTACGTCATTTATCAAAGAATTATTATTTAAAAACCTAACCTAATATGGATAATAACTTGAACATAACACAACTCAAAATAGCTCAATTTAATATTCAAAGTTTAAATAATAAAAAGCCGTTACTTATAAAATTTCTACAGGAAAATAATCTTGATATTTGCCTTTTAAATGAAACATGGTTTAAGGAGAACCAACATATTTCTATACCCGGTTACAATCTTCATTTTAAAAATGCAAAAAATGAGCATGGTGGTGTTGCTATCTTAATTCGTCCTTATTTCAAATACAAATTAATTAACACTGTCTTTTACGAAGATATTCAAACAATAGCTATATCAATTTCTACAGGATGTGGAGAACTAACTCTATTATGTGTATATTGTCCACCTACAAGTAGTCATATTAGAATTAATAAATTACGTAATTTAATTAGATATCTGCCTAAACCTATTCTAGTATCAGGTGATTTTAATGCTCACCATATTGCTTTTGGGTGCTTATCCACTAAAGGACGAGGACAACAATTATACAATGTTATAGATGAATTGGATTTATGTATCCTTAACAATGGTAATTTTACTACTATTAATTATCCTAATCGAAACCCATCGGCTATAGATGTCACTTTTACCAGCTCAGCCATTGCACCCTTGTGTGATTGGATTGTTCACGATGACAATATGGGTAGCTACCACTTTCCTGTGATCATTACTATTGCACTATCAATTGATAGATATCAAATAAATCCTCCAATAGATAAATTTATGTACAGTAAAGCAAACTGGCAAAAATACCACGAACTTTCTAAGTCCTTTTTTACAAATATTACCATTAATAGTGATAATCCTTTAGAAACTTATGAATATTTTTGTAACAAGTTAAACTCTCTTAAAGAAGAATGCATTAGGAAATTTACAAAACCTAGCTCATACAAAAGTAAACTACCAGCTCCTTGGTGGAATGATAGATGTGAAAAAAGTGTTACAGACTCTTATGAAGCTTTAAAGTATTATAGAAGTAATCCTACAATAGGAAATTTTGTAAAATATCAAAGATTAAATGCTTTTAAAAAAAGAACAATATCAGAAGAAAAGAAAAATGGATGGAGTAGACTATGTAACAGTTTTAATAGAACTACACCGATAAGTAAAATATGGAATTACATTAAAATGTTTAAACATAGAAAAGCTTCCAATAAATTTTATTCAGACGAATTCATTGATGGATTTTTTGATAAGTTAACAGAAACCGGCTTACAAATTCATGAATTAAATACCTATTTTGATCTTCATAATTCAGACATTAAATCAAGTTTTCTTATACAAAAATTTACTTTCCACGAATTTGAAAATAGTTTGAACTCGCGAAAGAATACATCACCTGGATTAGATGATTTTCCTTATATTCTTATAAAAAAATTAGATACTTCAGTGCAGAAATTATTTTTAAATATACTTAATAGTCTTTGGGTGAATCAAATAATCCCACAATCTTGGAAGACTCAATGTGTTATTCCTGTTTTAAAACAAGATAAGCCTCCAGAAGATCCAAATTCATATAGACCCATTTCTCTCTCTTCATGTTTAGGTAAAATATTTGAAAATATGATTAAAACTCGTCTTGATTGGTTTGTTGAGTCAAATGGCTTGATTCCCAATGTTCAATATGGCTTCAGAAAAGGCAGAAGTTGTGCTGACAGTTTCGTCTCCCTTATCTCAGATCTGGAAAATGCAAAACATAATAAAGTTAGTGCTGTGTGTGCTTTCCTAGATGTACAAGGTGCATTTGACAATGTCCAACCAAGTATACTTGTAAAAGTGTTATCAGGGCTGGGTATTCCCGGTATCCTATGTAAATGGATTTATAATTTTTTGATTGATAGAGTTTTATATGTAAAGCATAATAATAACTTATATGGGCCAAAAACTGCCTCTAAAGGCACAATGCAAGGTGCAACTTTATCGCCATTGTTGTATAATTTATATACGAGTGAGATATGTAAATATGTAAATAATAAGTTTGTAAATATACTGCAATTTGCAGATGATCTTGTATTATACAGTATGAATGTTAATGTGGATGTAGCAATACATAATTTAAATAGTGCCTTAACACAATTACATCATTATTATAGCGGTAGATTGAAACTTAAAATAAATCCTAATAAAAGTAAAGTAGTAATATTTAGTAAGGACTCCAACGATGATGCAGTTATGTACAATGATGTAGAGATTTCAACAGCTAGCTGTCACAAGTTTTTAGGTGTTATCATAGATAATAAATTGACATTCAAACAACACATTATGTATATAATTCAAAATGCCCTTAAAGGCTTAAATATTCTTAGATGTTTAGCTGGTGTATCTTGGGGTGCAGACCCAAAGACACTGACCGTACTATATAAAGCTATAGTCAGAAGTCATTTTGATTACAGCTGCTTTGCTTATATAAATAGTACTCATGTAAATAAGTTAGATATTATTCAGAACAGAGCTTTGAGAATTATTTTAGGTGCTATGTGCTCAACTCCTATTCGTGCAATGGAAATTGAAGCCATGGTAATGCCTCTTAATATACGAAGGCTTTTATTAGCTGAAAGATTTTCATTAAAACTTGTATCATCCAATAATCAACAGATAATTAAAAAAATCTTACCTAATTCAATTGTCCATCAAACACCTATGACCTCAGGTGATGATTTGTTACGCAACAGAAGTCCCAATTTGTCTCAGATTCTCCTGGAAATTAAAAGTAAATACTCAAATATATGTATTAGGCCTTTATGGCCAATGTATTTAAATACCTATAGCAATCTTCTATTCAAAATTAAAATAATAGATGTCACAGTGAATAATAATACAGAACTTTTACAATTTCTAGATCTTAATAGAGAATATTATAAACTTTATACTGATGGAAGTAAAACAAGCTCTCATGTGCGTAGTGCTGTATATGATCCACAATTGAACTTTTCTCAGAGCTTTGTTCTCAATAATTACTGTAGCATTTTCACGGCAGAGGCTTTTGCAGTGTTAGAAGCCCTGAAGCGTATAAATTCTGTACATAATTACAAGTGTTTCATAATATTAACAGACTCATTAAGTTTGGTGGAAAGTTTGAGGAACCCAAAATGTCATTTTAAAACTAATTATATTTTATTTTTAATTATAAATAATGTACAAAAATATGAATTGATGGGTATAAACATATTATTTATGTGGATTCCTTCTCATAGAGGGATCACAGGTAATGAAATAGCAGATAGAATAGCCTATGAGGGTATAAACTCTTTAGATATAAGTACAGTTGTAAATATACCATTTACTGATTGTTATAATAGCATTAGTAATGACATGTACAGTTTATGGAAAGATTTTTGGAAAAAAGACCAAGAAATTAATGGGAAAGGAAAATGGTATGGAAGTATACAAGAAGACTTACCTTCGAAGCCCTGGTATAATGATTTGAAAATAGCCAGTCGAGATTTTATCACAACAATGAATAGACTGAGATTTGGTCACACAAAAGCACCATCGCATTTAAAAAGATTTAACATTATAGAAGATAGCACATGTTTATCATGTCAAAATGCTGTTGGAACGCTAGAACATATGTTTTTTGAATGCCCTACCCACAATATGGAACGTTTAGTTTTTGCAAGTGAAGTGAGTGAATTTATAACAAATGAAGATAATCCCTCCCGCCGCCTCATTATGCTACTAAAATTAAAAGTGTGCTTTAATGCTATATACTATTATATTAAAAATACCTTCAATAAAATATAGTGAAGAAGTGAAAGTGCAACTGTGCTGTGAAATGTGAAAATAAAGACATGGCTTAAAGGCCCAGTGGCCAAGCCAAAACCCTTTAAAAAAAAAAAAAAAAAATTTTGAGTTGATTTTATTTTGTGATTTTCAAGCGTGTAGGTATATATTTGATTTATTTTTCGTTATTCAAACCTCTATTAAACTTAGCTTTAAAATGACTACTGCCAGGAATACTGTGGTTCATTGGTTCCGCAAAGATTTACGCCTTCATGATAACCTAGCTCTACGAAATGCGATTAACGAAGTAAGTACCTAAATACCCGATTTCTGATAATACATATTCCAACTAGATTTTTGTCTCGAGCCTCGTCTTCCAAGGTCTCCTTGCTTTAAAGTTTACCATCTTTTTGTATTTATAGTTTATAGTAAGTATGTTAAAAAATGCAATCATTTCATGTTCCCAGGCTGAAAACAGGAAGCACAGTCTTCGTCCAATATACATAATGGATCCTGATATCAAGCAGAAAGTTGGATCAAACCGGTTGCGATTCCTCTTACAGAGTTTACATGATCTCGACAACAATTTGAAAAATATCAATTCTCGTTTATATGTTGTTAAAGGCAACCCCATAGAGATTCTTCCAAAATTGTTTGATAAATGGCAAGTAAAGTATTTGACCATACAACTAGACATTGAGCCAGTGTATGTTGAGCAAGATGAAATTATAGAGAAGATATCTGAAGAAAAAGATATATTTGTTGTTAAAAGAGTCCAGAATACAGTTTATGATGTCCACAGTGTTCTCAAAAAGAATAATGGGAATGTCCCAATGACTTACCAGAAGTTTCTATCACTAGTGCTAGATGTACAAGTGAAAGAGTGTATAGAGATAACAAAAAAAGTTTCTGATGATTGCAAGCCACCAAAGGATGGTCAAGAAAAAAAGTCAGCCAATTGTTATGATGTACCAACTGCTGCTGACATAGATTTTGATGAATCAGAACTAGGCCCTTGCAAGTACCCTGGTGGTGAAACAGAAGGTGTTAAAAGGTTGCACTCTTACATGGTGAGAAGAGATTGGGTTTGTAAATTTGAAAAGCCAAACTCTTCTCCTAATAGTTTAGAGCCAAGCACAACAGTATTGAGCCCTTACATAAGCCACGGCTGTCTCTCAGCTAAACTCTTCTACCACAAGCTGAAGGAAGCAGAGAATGGCAGGAAACATTCAGAGCCCCCTGTATCACTGTTGGGGCAGCTGATGTGGAGAGAGTTCTACTATGTAGCTGGAGCCGGCACAAAAAACTTTGATAAAATGGTTGGCAATGCAGTTTGCACCCAGATTCCTTGGGGTAAAAATGATGAGCATCTGAAAGCTTGGGCTGAGGGGAGGACTGGGTATCCATTTGTAGATGCCATCATGAGGCAACTGAAGCAGGAAGGTTGGATCCACCACTTGGCTCGGCACATGGTGGCTTGTTTCCTCACCAGGGGAGACTTGTGGATTTCCTGGGAAGAGGGAGCTAAAGTATTTGAGGAATATTTACTTGACTATGATTGGTCATTGAATGCTGGTAACTGGATGTGGTTATCCGCTTCAGCTTTCTTCTATAAGTATTTCCGAGTTTATAGTCCAGTGGCATTTGGTAAGAAAACTGACAAAACAGGCTTGTACATAAGAAAGTATGTTCCTGAATTAAAAAAGTATCCCACCGAGTATATTTATGAGCCCTGGAAGGCCCCTAAGTCAGTACAAACAACAGCAGGATGTATTATTGGGGAACATTATCCCAAAAGAATAGTAGAGCATGAGACAATACACAAGGAAAATATGCAGAAAATGAATGCAGCCTATAAAGTAAATAAGGAGAAAAAATCTCTGAAAAGGCCTAGGTCTTAAAGACTTCAATAATTATGTGGATCTGATTAACTGTTTATTATTAATCTGATTTACTCACTCACTCACCTAAAAATAATAATGAATTAAGTACCTGATTGTTGTGATCTTATTAAGTACAATGTGTGTTTTTATCTTTGTATTAAATACCTACACAGTTTTATTAAAATAGCTAAGTAAGCATAGCTAATTTTGTTTTCATTCATTACCTAGGTACCTAAGCAGGAACTTGCATACATGTTACACCCGCAGAGAAAGAAACTGTTGAAAAAAGGCTGTAACATTGATGAGATTAGGACGTAGAATGAAATTCAGTGCTTGTTTTTAACAATAACCATGATCATAATCTAAAAAAGAATCAATGTAAACAAAAGATCCATTTAGATTACGAAAACTTAATATTATGTTCCTTGTCATGCAAAATCATTAATAAGACCAGGCAGTATGGGATAATGCCCTTAGCCTATTCCGTAAAAATGAAAACTTAGAACTTGACACTTGACATTGACAGTGACAGCTCTTTGTTGTTGTTTTATGAGGGCGGATCAAAATCAATGAAAAATGCTTTTTTGGTTAATTTTACACTAAAGAGATGTAAGTTTCATCACTCATGACAAGAATAATACAAAATCAACATAATTGACTCAAAATGTGAAGCTGGACCATTTTAAAGGTACTTACTTATATGTATAAAACGGCTAATATACTTAACTGTAACATCAACATCGTACCTCTGGCTTCAAAGAGGAACCGACCTGTTAATCATAATCTAAGGATAAGCTGGTAATAGGGGCGTATATTCTTACTGGGTCTGTTGCTCATATTTTTTAGTGCTTTCAGGGCCTTGTATATAAATCACTTGCAGGCAAAAAAGTTACTAAATGAATAATACCTACATTAGTAGCTACCTAATTGAGCTTGACTTTATGTATTGATAAAATATTATATTATGTAATCTGTGGTCTACTCTTAGAATCAAACCAAAATATTGGTATTTTTGGGGGTGGATTGTACTTCACAAGTACTGTAGGTAGTGTTCATCCAATAGCACTTAAACTCATCAGAACCACATAAGTAAGTACCTAAGTCTACTGAAGAAAAGTGACCATTACATCTTTGAAATAAAGTTCTTGTTATTTCTAGAAGCTCTAACAGTTCATTGTCTAGCTATTGTGAGTGACTGACATGGTACTTACACTGTTCTTTTCAATTGACCAATTGCTCTAATCCACTCTCTTTGATTCTGTGGTTCTCCAACTTTGATTGAGAAACCACATCATAAAATTGTGACTCAATGAACTCAACCCAAGATATTCACAATACTTTTTGAAATAAATGAATCTATATTGCACACATAAATATTATCAATATCATACGAAATAGGAATACTTACTTACCACAATCCAACTTGCATACTAACAGAGCTGTCATTTAAACAACAATAAGAAGAAAAACAAAATACATTAGCATAGGCCCGGGTCTCCTATTTACGCCGCAGGTCGCGTCCAGCGTCACGCCGTAGGCCGCGTCACGATGCTCACTACATCTACGCGCCAACGTCGGCGTGTGAGGGAGACCGCATCAGTACATTTCTATAGTGAGCATCGTGACGCGGCCTACGGCGTGACGCTGGACGCGACCTGCGGAGTAAATAGGAGACCCAGGCCTTACTTATTTACTTGAAAGTAGAAAATTGGGTATTTGAAAACATGGTTGGATATGGGTATTATAGGTAGGTGTGTGCATTACATTTTATTGTGTTGAATTACAAAGTAGCATAAAAAATACTTATCCAAGTTTCACTAATAAAGGGTTATTTTATTAATATAAGTAATCCAGAAAAGTCATAGTTATTATTGTTCAAAAGTGTTGAAAGCTTTTGGTGCTGTTTACTTCTATACTTTAAGGGCTGGTTTTATGATCCCTAGTTAACTCTTAAAGTAGACAACCACTGGTTGGATCTATAGGATAATGGGATAACTGACAATATTTGCAAATTACTTCCTCTCTTGTAGCAGTCACTTTATATTGCTATTAGTCTACTTGGAAGGGCCAATAGCTCTGAATGGATATATCCAATATAATACTACATTACATTGTGATTGCACTATACATGGACCAGAATATTGAAGTCAGAAACATGTTTTAGATAAATGCGAAATTAAGTAAAATAATGTAATATTTATTTATTTACAAAAAAAGTAGAACACATATTACAAACTTATTTTACGTCCAAAAATTTAAGATATAGTTCCTATTACTTCCAAAACTTATAGTTACTATAGCAAACTAGACCTTCCATACAGCCATACAGCTTGAAATATCCGGTATGAACTAAGTACTTAATTAAACTATGACTGTACTTATTGGGGTCGGATGGCCGTGTGTGAGATGTCCCCACATATTTATTATTATTATTATTTATTATTAGGTACTTATAGCAAACAGTCTTCAATTTTTTAATATTTTTTAGGTTAAAATTACGCTTGCATAGTTGTTTATAATAGTATGTAGTTGATTGTCATTTGTCACATATTACTGAGATAGCCAAGTTAAGCAGAACTTGCGTATGGAATGCAACAGCTATGATTGGCTTAGCTGTCGTTGCGAGGTTCCCAATCCTTACTTAACTAGAACTAGGTATTCAGGAGAGAAACTGGGCCTACAGTTTAATTATTTTGTTACAGAGAAGAGATGGGGGCGAGATTGCTTCGACATTCCAAAGATGACGGGCATTTTGAAAGCGCTAATGGCTGAAAGACCTGCTTACCTATGAAGGTGAGTTCAATCATCCATAGTTGTCATTTATCTCCAATATAGCTGTTCCTGCGAGCTTCGCTTCGCCTTTTAAAGTTTTCCCGTGGGAATTCCGGGATAAAAAGTAGCCTATGTTCTTTCTCAGGGTCTAGACCATATGTTTACCAAATTTCATTCAAATCAGTTCAGTAGTTTTGGCGTGAAAGAGTAACAGACAGACATACACAGTTACTTTCGCAGTTATAATATTAAGTTAGGATAGTTGCTGATTCATTGCGAACTCTTGAGAGAAAAACGTATTTACTTGCTCCTCCTACTTCGGTGTTTTGTTTATCGAAGTAAGTACTTCATTTTAATGTACGTTAGTAGGTACATATTTGTTCCATCGTATCGTATGTCGGCTGTGTATTTTGAAATAAAAGATCATTGTCCGATCACAGCTTAAACTAATGGACTGATTCAGCGGAATCCCGAAGCAAAAAAATATATAAGTATAGTTTCTGTATAAAACCTGAATCTGTAACTTGCCTTGCCACACGACATTAGTTCCACAAATAAGTGGTCTTCTTTTTATTAGTCCTACAACATAAGGCCGGCTCCACACATTTGCCCCATTACAGGGGGGTCAATCTCTAAATCGACGAACGAACGAACGAGACCGCAACGTTCGTCCAACTTGTGGATCTAGAAACTGGCAATGCCACCAATGTGTGTATCTAAAAAATGTCTTTGTTAATGCTAGGACCTGTATTGTGGCCAACGTGTGGAGCCGTCGTAAACATAACCCTCATTTCGGGGTCCGCCGCAGTCGGGTAATAAACCCGTCACGTTGGCTGCGCGCACGCATCGCACTCATTAATGCGGCGCACGTCACGAGAAAGTGACCACAAAAACTACATTTGATTCGATCAGCACTGAGTCTTCGTTCATTTCTTGTATTATAAGTCATTACTGACAGCGTATCATTCATATTCACACATATGGCACCTCGACACGACCGCACCGCGACTCGCACCCTTAATCCAATACTTACCGTTGCCTATGCAAAGTTGACAACAAATTTTAATGAACAGAAAAATATGTTCAGATGTAAGCCGTAAATTCGTAAATCGCTAATATAATGTCTTTTGAAATTCAAGACAAACCAAATCTTAATTTTTTTGGAATCTGGCTCAGATATAGCCTGTAAACCAGATTTTATCTGTAATATTTCCATATCATCATAAAATCATAATTATATTTTATGAGGTCTATGGCATCGTATCATCGTATCTCCTTTAAATAACTTACCGATTTTGATGTTTTCTTATCTATATCGGGTGTTATACAGTAGCATTTTAATCTACTGATTTTCGCGATGTTATTTCTGATATACACCCCTTTTTGTTTAATTTTATTTTTCCAGATCAGTATCGGTAGATCAGTATCTAATCTGAAGGGAAGGTAATTAACCGTTGTACCTATAACATCCATCTATAAAAGAAATAATGACGTCACGAAGTACTGATCGAGTACACGTGCACGGGTGAAAAAATTATATTTTATGTGTACGAGTATTTAATTACCAATTTACAATATTTATGGTCTGTCTGTATGTCAGAATTGATATATTTCAAAATAGCTTAATGATTGGGTAAAATATTTCGAAATAGATTAGGTACGGCATGTTTTGAGCTTGTGACTAAAATAATCCCATTAGCCACATAGCATTTGTTAAGACGGATTATTCTATTATAATAATATTATTCTCTGTAAGGGTGTAATTACCTCCGCCTGACTCTCTCGAATGAAACCTTTGTTCACATCCCCAAGGTCTAAACTGCCCTCCTAAGCTGGGACCATTTCCCACTACGGGTTTGTGGGTTTACATAATATATTATCTAGATATGCTAAAGAGAGGGACTAATTAAAACACGATTTAAACAAAACGTATAAATGAAGCCCAGCCTTCCCTGTAACAAATCAAATCGATCGTGTAATGTCACGTAACTGTGTGTTAACTCAGCCAATCTGTAAAATGCAAGTCATCTTGGTTCTGCCTTGTACAATTATGATGTCACGTCTGGTTACTTGTTAGTTCTCTGAGACAGCGATCGAGTGGCATCTATTAGTCATGCTTGATACGTATTCATGATAATATTATGACTAGTCGATTCTCGCGAGCTTCGTCTAGCCTGAAAAGATATTCACATTAATTCTGATAGGAATTTCATGATATTAAATAGCCTAATAAACTTTATCACGGAAGGATAGTGTAGCTTTCTGGGTAATTTTTTTTGGAATCGGCCCATTCTTTCGTACGGGTCTGGTTTTTGAACTTTATTTGTTACAAACAAACGTAAAAAATACAAACATTTCCTCTGTATATAAGAGTGATAATATACAATCGAATCAGTATTCGTAGATGTAGATGCGGTTGATAAGGAATTGAACGATATAATTAGGTTTTTATTAAGATCCTTATAAAATAATATTTCTTAATCTTATTTCTTACGGTTTTTTTGAAGTTCCACATGATTATATTGATTAGATTTTGCGAACGTACTATGACATCGCACTATATTCACATCCGTTGGGTCAGTTGGCTTATCGTCTTTTTTATTCATATTTGTTTTATGAACTGTGTAGGTACTCATTACTAGGTATTTAAATCCTCCCAGGTGTATTATAAGAATAATGAATAAAAGCTTATTTTCAACTAATAGAGTCGAGAATAGATCTTCGACACACACATGATTCTGTATTTCTTAGTTTGGTTGGGTTATAAACAAAAAGGCCGATGTGATGTCCGAAAATTAAGGTGATCCATGCTGTTGGATTGGATGGGAATGACAAATTAAAGGGTCGAAATTACGTGTCTCTCCCCAGACGTGTTGGTAATCCGTCAGAATGCGGTGTTGTGGACGTGTTGTGATCGACACGCAGTATTTTCTTAAATAGATTCTTCTATCATCTACGTGATTGAGGTTAAACATTGTGGTAGGTAGCTCCCGGATTGCAAAATCCACATTTTGCCCCCTTGATAGATTTTTGGAAATTAAATGATTTACGTATACTTACTTAAGTAGAAAAAAAAATATTTGTAAAAAAGTTCACAGTGACATAATAAGATAAGTACTAGATACATACCAATTTAAAGTTAATAGATGGCCAATTCCACATGAAAACACAATAGCATCTAGAAAACGTTAAATATAAATCGACTGAAATAAAATTGTTTACAGTGCCAATTATATCAGAAACAGAAATATTCGTTTAATTAGATAATTTAGCATAGTTCTAAGGCCGAATATTTTAGTTAACAGCACCGATTCAAAATCGTGTCACCAAAATTATTAATATTATCATCGTGGTAAATGATAGAATAGAATACCTATAACTTTATTCATATAACAAAAAGAGAGTCGTTCGTCAAGTCGCGCGCCTTAGACTCGCGCGCCACGCGAGTTGGCATATTCTGTTTTTTTATATCGTCAACTCGCGTGCCCATGTAAAGTACGGTCAGATGCAAACGAATTAAAACTAAAAAATATAGTTAAATATTGTCTCCCTGGCTGATTAGCATAAGAAGGTACCAACTAGACAGTCGCCATTAAAGTAGATGCTTTGATTTCGGGATAAAGATACAATAAAGCCTATGTTGGAAGTGCGGAATGAGGCATTAGGGGATGTGACCTATGACGCATGATACCCAAGTTTGCTATCTCTCTCATCCCGTGCGCAAGTTTTACCTGTCATAGCTATGTCCTTCAAGTTTTTGTTGCAAAAACCGGTTTAAAGGGTTAAAACGTCATTGTTTTAGTGACTTCGTTTTAGTGTTACTCCTAATTCGAAGCAGAGATGTACAGTGCATTACTTACAGTACAGCGCAAAAATATTAAAATGTGGCAGTTTTTACTGATTTTGATGTTTTGTGGGGAATAAATTAACTTTACTATATTACCAAGTCTACTTAGCCGTAATATAAACACAGTGTTACGTTTTCGTCGTGTTACCGTTATATTAAATATCGAATTAGCACTAAAATTTAAAACAAATTTCGTTTATTTCATTGGTCAAAGAGACAGACCTAACTGTAACAATTACTTCCAGGAAGTTCATCGCAAGCAGGTCCATCCAGTAATAAAACTGCACATGAAATCATAACATCCCAGCGAGGAAAGTCGGTACTGCTTCGTGCAGGTTATAAATATAACAAAGACCGAACAAATAAAAATGGTTCCTGTGTTTGGAGGTGTTCGAAGAGAACAGTTTGCCAAGCGAGATTAATTACTGATTTTATTTTAAAGTAAAGTCCTATAAAATACCCTATTTTACATTTTAAGTAGTTACCTTTTTAAGCATAATAAATTATAACTTTTGTGGCTGACTCTACATATTTTCACAGTCGAGCGAGTTGACAACAAAAAAAGTAGGTAATTACGGGAAGGGCAACTCGCGCGTGGCGCGCGAGTCTAAGGCGCGCGACTTGACGAATGACTCCAAAAAGAACGTAAATAGATTATAAATATTATTAATTGTACCGACAATATTGCTAAGAATTAACGACACTATTTAGTACCTCTTTATAACCCTGTTTTGTCCAGTGCTCACAAATCACAATACACAAGAGGTTTTTTCGATTTGATTGTAATTTTGGTTTCTGTTCCTTCACTCTCACAAACCAATTCAATGGAACATTAATTTATAATAGTAGGTACGGTGGCCTGCGCCTAAAAGTATACAGGCGGAGTTTTTAAATTAAAATAGCGATCCCTGATGATGAAGGGACCAGCTACATTTGGTAGCTGGTCCATCAGGGATCAAAATCCGGGGACGTGTTGTGTGTGATGTGTGTAGCAGTGGTGTATGTGGATGTGCTTGAGCAGCATGTGAGCTTGAGATCGCTATTTTAAAAACTCCGCCTGTATACTTTTAGGCGCAGGCCACCGTACTTATACTTCTCATCCTGGATTTGCGTTAACGGTTTTAAGGTAAAGCCAAGCTAGCGAGTAAGTGAAGCGATACTCATTAAATCTGATCACTTCGACAACATAATTATATTCAAATATTGTTTGGTTCATCAGCTGCATCGTTAATATTATTTGACGGATGAAAAGCGGTTTTACTTGACCCAATCTAGTCTAGTTAGTGTAGTGGATAATCCAGCATACGCGGAGAATCATATCCACCGTACAGTAGATAATAGATCTATAATATTAAAAGTAAACGAATTAAACCTAAAGCTTTAACCATGCGCAAGAGCAAATTTACTGTCAGTCAAGATCAATGACACCAAAATAATCATGTTTATTATTGAAAGACAACAAAAAACCTGTGCAATGGGATGATTGGCTTTTATGTAGTGTCATCGTGATCGTGATACCGTGAGTATCACTGTGAGTCTCAATAGTGGGCTTTATAACCACTATACCTGTTCCACCATAGCACATTACACCTGAGTCAAATCGCGGACTGTTATCATTCGCCCAACGGCCACTGCCGCGAACACCCGCTCGCATAGAAAAGAAATAAAAAATACACGTTTAAATTTCGAACGCTGTTTAAAATTTAAGAAAAATAATAATTGAAAATTGGCGGGAAATTAACGTTTGTGATTGTGAATTGTGACTCCACTACACTATTGGATCTGAACTATTTATAACTTTTTTGAGGTAGGTAAGTGGTTTATGTTTTACCGCTGTTTTTGTCGAATTTTGTTAGAATAAAAAATGTAGGTCCAACTAGCACCTAAAATACATATTATTATACTTTTTATTAAATAATAACTAAGTAGGTACTTTAGGCATTACAAATAGGCACCAAAGAGGTAAGTTAAAAGCCAGTAGTGCATATCTATTTTGTGATTAAATTTATACGTTCAAACTTGTAATTAGCCGGTTCGCCTCATAAAATGAACTGGTTATACGGTTTCACTAGAGTTTTGCCAAATTGAATGTGTTTTTAACCTAATCGAAGACTTGAGTAAAAGTTAAAACTTGTTAAGCGTATATAAGGTCTCAAAGTAACATAGATGTTTTGGCTATCAATTAAGATATTTGTAAGTATTTGTATTTATTTATATATAATAAATTAAAACTACTTATCTATTCTTTATTTGCACGCCATTAATGTAAAACTACAACCAAGGGCGTACCCAGGATTTCAGCTAGGGGGGGGCAGCTCTTGAGATGATGGTCGGTCGGGTATATTGAAACAAAAATCATGAAAATTGACTTTTATTAAGGTCAACTAGGCCAATTGCGTCTACGGGCCAAATTAATCTTTTCGATCCTATTTGAAAACGGCTTTATCAATATTGAAAAATGCCATCTAGTTACGATGGCTTAAACTAAATACTTTACATGAACTGCAGACAGATCGTGTTGTAGTCAACATAATATATTATCCAAGTATTCAGTCATTTTGTGATTTGCACATTTTTTTGAAAGTTTGGTACTGTGACAGGTGATTGAAAATGTAAATTTAAAGTTTTCTTTATCAATTAATTTTATTCAGTAGGTATTCTAAACAATAGTCATTGGGCTACTTGTATAGACACAAATTTTCAATCAAATAGCTTTATTTGATGAATTAATGATGTTATTTTTTTATGTTTGATAAAAGTCTTGGGGTAAATGCGTTAGGCGTAATGGGGCTATTGCGATTGTTGCAACGCATTGCCTCAAAACAGAAATCGTCAACCTTTTAATGCATACATAATTTATGCTCACGACTGTAGTCACCCGCTTTTCGCTGTAAATTTGTATCGCCGTTTTTTATTGAGTACAATGCACTAAAGTTGTCAGGTAAGTGTAAGTGTACAACCCGACTGTCAGATTTTTTCAAACTGCCCGAAGGCCTCTGACTAGGCTTTACAACTGCTGCCGAAGCAGCAACCGGGACCCACGGCTTAACGTGCCATCCAAAGCACGGAAGCGTCCAGAAAAAAACCATTTGAAATCGGTCATCCATCCAAGTCTGACCGTGCCATGTGTTAACCTCAGTGATCAGTTACGATCACTGAAACCAGCTCGATAAGGATTTTTACTATTTATGAACACTAAACTTATTGAAGAGTATGGGTTTTGCCATGCACATATTTTAATTGATATCTAAGTTTAATACCCGTATTTGATCCAATCTTACTATTTTTCTAAAGAATATAAATGAGAGGATGTATGGATGTTACTTTATTTTATTCACAACTTACCACTATTAAATCTACATTCTTACTCACTTTACAGGAGTACTTAAGTAGTTATTTTTTCATAAAAATGTTATTAGGATTTATCATGGAGTAAATGCGTCCATGAAAATTAGACGCATTTTCCTGATTTCTACTAAATCATCTGTGAATTCGTCAATAGTTTATTTTGGCTAAATTAACTGCCATACTATTGCACAAAAAAATTTATTGTATAAAGTCTCTTATTTTTTACCCGACTGCCGAAGGAGGAGGGTAATGTTTTTCGATTGTATGTTTGTATGTATGTATGTATGTATGTCTGTTTCTTTGTTCCCTCCTGTAGCCTAAACGGCTTGATAGATTTTGATGTATGAGGTATCGTTAGAAGCGTATTGATTGCGCAATGGTTATAGGCTATGTGACGTTATATTAAAATGTATAAAGCGCCCTCTAGAGAACATAAAGTGATGATCGAAAAAAATATTTTTCCAACTATGCCGTGTGGGGTATCAAATGAAAGGGCTTGATTAGCACATTACAAAAATATACATATTGTAAGTATTTAAATCATAAAATCAAAATTATTGAAATAAAAAATGTTAATAAACTAAAACGTGACTACTAACATACAATTTCATAAAATAAAAACAACTAAAAAGTTACAAATAAAAATATATAATTATAAACAAACAAAAAACCCGACTGCACGCTAAAAAGATGAAAACAAGCCCCAATGTTAATGGAAAGTATCGCAGGCGGGGACCAACTTGACCGCCACACAAGGTACACCTATCTAAGTCACATTCAGCTAAATGGTGCTCTGCTGGTCCCCGCCTGCGATACTTTCCATTAACATTGGGTCTTGTTTTCATCTTTTTAGCGTGCAGTCGGGTTTTTTGTTTGTTTATAATTATTTCACGGAAAGATTACCTATTGAATAGTTACATACTAAAAACACATTTGCCTCAAACCTGGAAAATGCGTTCAAAATCACGATTTTCCAAGATTCCAGCAAAGGAATCAATGCTTTAAATTTGTTAAGAAATAGTTGTTCAATAGTCGTTAGTTTCTTAAAGTAAATATCTCACTTTTACATTAAATGTTTCATACCTTTGCTCCCATTATTCCGAAAACTTTTAGTGATCTAAAAATACAACGTAACCTCAGTTGACCTTAATTAGTTTGATTAAGATACAAAACAAAATAGGTAGGTAGGTAAGAGTAGATAACACGTTTTTAATTCCGACTTGGCAGGAAAATTTACGTTTATTTTATCTTCTAGGGGGGGGCAGCTGCCCCCCCCTGCCCCTACCTGGGTACGCCCTTGACTACAACATTTTAATTCATGACGTAAATGAAAACGGTTTGGCGGTCTTATCACTCTTAGTCATTTCTTCAAGACAACCTTTCATCATTGGACATAGGTCTGTCACAGCACTCTGTCCTCGGCCTTGGTTATAAAACCACTACCGGCCCTGTCTAAGGTCATAAGGTCCAAGCCATGGTTAATATGATTGATTTCTTACTTATGTAATGAAATCAACTCATTAATCTTTGTTTTAAATATATCGAAGGTATCCTAATTTTAGTAAAAAATTAATTGAAAGTAATTAAAACATTATTTACTGTAGTACCTATGTAATTAATTAGCAATTACTGAACTGCATAGATGGACAATTTAAATAGAAAAACAAGTTGAACATCAGTTTATAATAATAGTATGAATTACTATGAATGCATTTAACAAAGTTAAACAAAAATGTGATAGAAAAGACTATTATAATTTTATTATATGTATATGCATAAAACTAATTAAGTACTATGCATCTTTTGTACACCGCAAAACAACATAAATTTATAAACAAATAGCATGTCGCGGCGTTAAACTCAACAAATATAAAATTATGTACATACTACGACAACAATATATGGAAGTTTCTAAAGTTTCTATCCATTCGTCTAATATGTACACAAAGGAAATCGATCCTCTAGCCACAACCCCGAAACTTAAGCCTTACTCGAGATAATGTTACACTATCGCGCTCGGTATGAGTTGACACAATTGCGAAAGCTACAGACACTTGAAATGACTCGACTTATCTTAAAAGAGACCGATCTCTTGTAAGAATTAGCACTTATCGACACATGTTTTATTTTATCAATGCGTTATGTTTTACATAATTATTATCTTCCAATTCACTAAACGAAACTCAAACAAAAAGAGGACTTTTTTAATAATCTATATTGTGATGTGTAGTACCTACTTACTGACCTACCATTCTTCTTGGTCCTACATCTTAATTTAACACACACGGGATTATGGGTAGGCAAAGGTACATTGTTGTACCCACTTAACTTCCTCCTTCCCCTTTCCACCTTTGGACACTTCTGTATTTTTACCATCAACTAAAAGATGAGAGATACAATTTCGAGTTACGTGTATCGTATGTCTATCGTAGCTCCGAAATCAATCAATAAGAAAAAGTATCGCGTGGCTATTTTGAAAGAGTTCTTAGCTTTCATTAAAATTGGTTCATTCTTTTAAAGTTTATCGTGCTTTGCTGGGGGTTAATTGTCTTGAGTCATTAACTTCGTTAAGGTTATCAACAGGTCTGATTAGTGCAGATAGGTTTACACAGGTGTTTATTAACTTATCGATATGCAATTTAAAATAGTTTTTTAATGTTTCTTATGACACTGAGAACTTTTTAGTTACTTATACATATTTTACTTCAAATTGCACCCAATTACTTATTTATCGTAAAATTTTAGTGCAAACTTGCAGAGCTACTATAGGCCAATTAAACTTTAATTGGAAGAGATTGATTGCTCACTGTCTAGATATCAAATTGAAAGACCTATGGCCTATTCCTATACATTAGCTTACCAATAATGGGTCGCTAATTTCATACATTTTCGATAGATGTTATCCTTCTTAGCCTGTCTGTGTCAAACACTAGATCTAGACTAGTTATCGCGATGGTGGTAAAATGACGGGAAAGCCAGATTGGCATCAGAAGTCGTTTACCATGATACAATAAGGAACAGGAAACTCGTCACTCGGGGAGGCTCATTTAGAAAACGTAGCAGAGAAGTTCTGGAAGCCTGTGCCATGCTCAGGAGAGGCCTATGTCCAGTAGTAGACTCCTCAGTACAATAATAATCTAGCTTACTCAAACTAGATTATTATTGTACTGAGGATATCCTATAATACTCGTCGAATTATTACCAGCATTATCTATTGATTGATTTAAAGATTTTATTTCTATACCTAGTTACCATAACAAGAAGACTGTTTAAGATAATTTTATGTTTTGTTTTGTTTTTGAAATTTTATTTCACTCTTGTGTAACATAGTTACACTGTTTATGTTTTACTAATTAATATAAATTCACTTTAGTCAAGTCATTTTTGGTACCCCAAGATACGGGCTGAGCCTAGTTTGGGGACCCCTGCTCCTTGTGATTAATGTCCAATTCAGACGTGTGCATAGATATAGTTTAAGTATAATACCTTGTTTAATATATAGTAAATATGTAACATTTCTTTTGCGCAATAAAGATTTTTTATTATAAAAAAAAAAAAAGACTGCAATTGGCTAATGATGATAGTAATTTTGTACCAGCTATGGTTGGGTTGACCTACCCCGCCTCTGCCGGGCCCTGGTGTCAACTTTATTGCAAATTTCCTATATCCGATTGTTATTATGTATATGTATGTGTAAAATAACAATCATTTCAGATATTTGGGGTCAGTCATCTTAGAACCAAACAAAAACAATTTAACAATCGGTTGTTGTTGTATGTTTCTCTTTCCCTGAAATAAGTGCAACTGTTACTAACTTATTTTGTTTGCCACTTTCTATAATGTCAACATCCGATATATGATAATAATGTTGTATGTAAGATTAATAACCCAAGCTAATTTAACCCCTATTATTGGCACAAGTGAACGACTCTACACCTCTAAAACAACAATGACCACATGTCAAAATAAAACACTCTTTTACGGTTATAGGTTTATTAGAGAATGATATCTAGGTATATTATCTGTGTCTTGTTAAAATGTAGAGAGATAAAATTATTTATGACTTTATTTGAAGATAGCTCTATTAACCTAGATTTTCATTCAGAGCCTTTGCGGCTTTATGTAAATAAAAAATCTTAATAATGTGTGTTGTAATTTTAAAGTTAGTAGATTACTTAAGACTAATAAAAATATTTTCTAAACACTACTAAGAATGGGTCTAGTGGCATTATAGGTAGGTACTAACTATGTATAGGAATACATTTCATTAACTTATGTTAGAACTAGAACACTTCCTCGCATCCAATTTATAAATACTAAACATTTTGCCTGCAACATCATTGTCCAGTTTCTACGAAACATCATATTTATTATGTCTACGTAAATACCGATACCCGATCTATGACAATATCTAGGGAATTCTAATAGTACCTAGTGGTGATGGCGGTATAACCATCCAAAAACAACTACAATAGTTTGAGAAAGCAATTTTCCCTGTGGCAGAAAATCACTATTTTCATGCCTCTTTTTTAGGCAATTTTCACCTACTTCTTTATTTCACAGCGTACATTTTAGATAATATTTAATTAATTAATTTCGGTTATAGTAGAGTGTTGCACTCATAACCCCGTTTACAGGTTCACTATAAAACTTTTTCATAAAACTGTTTTGTGTTCCATGCCAGGTAATAGTCACTTTTAAGAATCGTGTACCGATATGGTAGGCTCTGAGCATCACACGAGTACATTATGCGTTCCCAGTACTTATTATCCACATTCGTAAAAGCTGGTAATTATATTGGACACGGGAGAATCATCTTAAATTCCTGCATGGACAATTTACTTAAAAACACGACGCGAAACTTGTTCCTTTCGTATCTTGTATTTTTTAAATGTAGGTAGAGGTACTTACGTATTCTTCCTAGCGGTATTTCATTGAACATAATTCTTGCCAATCTATAAGTAGTCGTAAGTTCTTAAGAAATTCGCAGAGCAAAAGTTGTCCAGATGACCCAAAGATTCACCCCCTTTCGGCTGACTATACCCTTTTTTCAACACTCTGTATGTATACTTAAGCTATAATACCAAAGCCAAATAGTCAGACTTATGATAGTAATTAGTGTGAAGTAGATTATGACGTTATGTTAGTACATAACGCAGTAGTAGACCGTAATGCGACTCAGAATATTCATAACATTCAGTGATGTCGAACAATAGACAAGTCGTCGCATTATAACATGCGATTAATTTGTCTTGTGCGTTTTATTCGATGCATTTTCTTTTCTATACCTAGTATAATTATGATATTAAAATATCTTCGTATTACCTATATTAGTATCATATCAAGGTATTGCAAAAGTGGTATATTTAGCCGAAAGGAGGTGACTCCTCAGCACTCTCAGTAGCACAGCCTAAACAACTTCTGTTTTTGAAATTCGCGAAAAAAAACATTTGATCGACATTTGACACGATTCTATCGAGAAGCATTTTTTTTCTTTCGGCTTACATTAACACTCTGTATATTATGATGGTTATCCTACGTATGTAGTTTGTAACTGTGTAAAGTTTCATAATTCCACCTCATTATTCGGACTGAAATAAATTCAGGTTCCGGTGTATTCTATTATATAGCCTGCATCTGTGTAAATGTTTCATGAATAATTGTCGGATTGATAAGAACAGTTTAATAATTATGTCTGATCATCATGCTTTATACAGCTTGTCATATTTAATATAATTTTAGGTCATAAAAGCATTAAAGGACTGGTAGGCAAGTAAAACAGTGAAGGAAAATGTCTGGTCTGTAAAAAAGCCTAATTTATATTGTTTTTGTCTTAAAGTCGGTATCAATACATTGATACATTGCGTGTATTTGATTCGGATAGGGGACAAATTTAACTTTGGTTAAGTTATCTGTTACGAATAGAAATTTAATGATCCTTAAGAATAGAAAAAACTTGGTTGGATGCATGCGCGTGTTGACCTATGTAAATATTCATGTAGAAAATTACCATTTCTTTACACATCACTCGTTGGATTTGAATATTGAATATATTTTTCTCTATTCAAGTTCCGCCCTGTATTACTTTAAAAAAATCCAATTGTTGTGGCATCGTAGTTTTAATTTGAAGTCTACTAGTTTTAATGATTTTATGACTAAAATGCACTTGAGAACATATACAATCAGACTAAACACAGTTAATGTAAAAAATATGAATTTTTCAGTACCAGGAAAGTACTTATTTTTATCTTACTTTTTTATAGCCTTTACGATTACGAGCTAACGAAAATTCCCAATTTAATGGATATTTCCTATGTAACATCATGGAATATGAATAGGAAAGAATATACAGAATAGGAATAAGAAAGAATATAGGATAGTACTTCTCTAGGTGTATTTAAATGATTTTAGTGGTACAAGCCATTTGACCTAGTAACCCATCAAAATAAAGTTAATGAATTCCACGTAGGTACCTTGCTTTGCTACGAGAATTAAATATAAGTTCAGCGACCGATCAAGACTGTTGATTTAGCTATCATAGCTGTTTGGAATTATAATGGTGAGATTAAATTGGTTCAATACTCAACTATGTAAATATAGGATTTACTTATCCTCATACAAACATAAAAGGATTTAGGTAAACTTGGGTATGTAGATTACTTATCTACCCATTATTTCTACTCAAATTTGTTATGCAAGTAATTAAGTACTTAAATAGTTTTCATAATTGTTTATACAATTTATTTATAATAATATATAATAGCATGCGGTTTCGCACGTTATGTATTAGATCAAAATTGAATATCAAATTTCCAACTAACTTAAAAAGCGATTTAAAACTACTTACATCAATAGAGAATTTCTCTACATCATTGTTGGTTATCATTCGTCTTACTTATAGAAAATGTAGAAGATTGTTTAGTGAAAAAAAAAACCTACAAATAGTTGGTCAAATATGTAGACTCCCAAATCGGATTGTTAGCACAACTTTCGCGCGTCAGGAAAACAAGTTGACACTGATTTATACTTAAAGCTGCAAGGTGCTAATACTGCTAATGCATTGCTCAGTTTACTTTAGCGTAGGTACTGTCGATTTCGTGTCAAGCCATGCACTGTTTAGCATCATCAGCAAATGATAGCATGTAGGCATGCCTCCCTTTGTAACTTTCGTCTCGTGCTGAAATAATTGCTATATAAACATTCTTTCTAAAATTACCTTCAAAGTGTGGATAAAAGTTACCTGTGTGACAAAAATCATGCTGGTGTGGCGCTGCCGCTGTCCAAAACATAATTTTAGAGAGTGACAGCATGTTTTCAATTTAATTCAACACAAAGCCTTTATCCAGAGATTGTGAAACCGCCGTTATGTGTGATTATGTATCTGTTGATACATACATATAGGTAGGCACACGGAGGTTGAATGACACGGTCAGGAGAAGAAAGCGGTCCGGTGTAAGTCGAGAGTTATTCTAGAAAACGACGGATGACAGGTATCAATCTACTTGTATACCTTCGTTCTTAGATTAACGATATTCGAACGAGATGGTGTGTCACAGACAAGAACAAACCATAAAACTGACCGTATTATGTCAAACCGTTTTAAGTTCATCGCTAATTTCTCCATTCTCGGTTAGAGCATAACCAGGGAGTAGTGGTTAACTTTTGACACATCTGTCATGAATTTTATATGAACACGACGTTTAATTTATAAATCAATTCCTGTCGGTTAGATAACCGACAATGGAGAAATTGGCACTTAAACTATGAAAAATGTGCGGTAAAGTCAACGGAAAATGTGCGGCAAGTACAACCGACACTGTAAATAACAATTATATGTACTTTTACATTTTATTTTCAAAACATAATAAGTACCAGAGACTTTCTCAACCCAAAGCAACGACATCAGTTTGTATTGATTACTTTAACTGGACTAGGCCTAAGCCTTCCTTCATTGGAATTAGACCCGTGCTCCAGCTGTGGGGACGTGATGATGATGATGATGATGACTTAAAACTACATGCATCTAGATAAATACTTCGATAAATTAATCCAAGGGATTTTAGTAGCTTGTATTGATTTCAGTTCTAATAAATGTATCAAAGATATAGCAAGCACGAACGTACCTAAAATGATTACTTCGAAGCACCTATTTCTCTTATCTTTACAAGTGGTATTTAACAACACGCGTTTAGTTTATTGCGTTAAGAGCATGTTTCACGATCGATGTCTGAAAAAAATACAGAACATAAATCGGTTCATCCAAACTTTGACAGTCAGTCTAGTACAGTCAGTCAGCTTACACTCATGGGCAATGAAAAAGTTCCACAAAATGCCGACACCAAACGACCACAATTTTTTCAAATATTTAATATAAAATTTTAACAAAATATTACCGTTTTTAGTTGATAATATCCTGATGTAACTGTATCTGTAAAATGTACTTCAATGTTGCAGGAGGCGTCATTAAGCTAGCCTTTTCTGTTTACGAGTAATTTGGTGTTTTTCTCAGTGGAACCTTTTCATCGCCCGTGAGTGTGTAAGTAGGTAGGTAGTTGTGTACCTATTTAACAAATCGTCAATGTTTGAATGATTAGGCAGTTTGTGAGTTTTACCCTCCAGTGCATAAGTGTAGAGCTACTTAAAGCTGTCTGTACTCTGTACCAAACGTTTAAAAAATTTTTTTTTCTGTACAAGGAATTTTGCGCCGCATACAATTGCTCTATAAATTACGTCAATCCATTGACACACTTACATATTAAATTATCATCTAAATTAAGTCAACTATTCGCAGACATCGTCGACCATTTTTAACTATCGATTTTAATTCAAATCGATAGTTACAAAACTTCGATTGCATACAAAATTTAAATGCCTATTTTGATGATATTGTAATAACAATTTCATATTAATCATGATTTATTTAGTGATTCACCCAAATGCAGATACGTGATATGTGCAGTTTTACTTGAGCAGAAGTAGATGCCTGTTGGCTGGATGAAAGTGATCTGAACTAAATTAAGTTATAATGGACAACATTTCAAAAAACTAAAGCTGCTATAAATCGAAAACCATTTCGAGATTTAACTCTAAAGGCCACAAAAAAAATGTTTTTGTATTTTTTGGATGTATCATTTTCGAGAAAATCATAAAATAGTAAAAAAGTGCTGATGACGTCATGCATCAGGTGCGATGCATTTTGATGATCAAAGCCCATAGATTTAAAAACAAAGTAACTGTCACTTTCATTTTTGATTGACGTTGACGTTTTATCGTGACGTTGTTGTTTATTTGGGTCATTTTCATTAATTCTGTTCTGACACTTTCGTACTATTTTTTTATTTTTTATTAAGATATGACCTCTATATAATATGTCCCAGAGCATGCCACCGCCTACACAGCTGAAAAAATGCTTCTGCTTATTTTTTTACATGATAAGTACCTACTTTCCATCATCAGAAATATCATTGTCATTTGAAAATGACCGATTTGTTGGTTGGCATGTAAACAAAGTTTAAATGTCACTTGTCAGTGTCATTTATGTTTTTTTTCGAAACTCAGGCAACAGACAAAAATAAAAATTGAGTCTAATATGTGACGTCACTTCCGGTTTTAAAATAATTAACTTTAAAGTTAAAAATAACATGCAAAAATTAATGTATATACAAAATAAAAAAATACGGGTCCTCTAATTTTCTATAAACCTTCCGAATAGCTAATAAAAATATAGGGTAAAGAAAATGAAATGTTGTCCATTACATAATTTCAGAAATTTTATCTACGTTATAGAAACATTGGGAAACAGGCACTCCACCGGATGGCGCAGCGGTTAGCAACGCTGACTCTTGTCCCGGGTTCGATTCCCGGTCGGGTAGATATTTGTTTAAACACAGATATTTGTTCTCGGGTCTTGGATGTGCCCGTAAAATGGCAATAGGCCCGCCCCCTATTACATTGGGACTAACATAAACACTGGCACTTATAAAATATCATATTTAATCATTGATGTCATGTTTTATTAGGAATTTCACATACCTAAGTGTGGTTTAACCTGACTCAATATTTACGTACCTATGACAATAGTTTGCATTGAAATCGTTGTTCCCACGAGTAATTACTAATAATAATAACATAGCCTATTACTACATACAAATTACTTATCTACCGGCAAATTGGAGGAAGGTGTATCAATAGCTGTTCATTTGTCTTCTGCCATAGAGTTCAATTCTCATCATATTATAGCTATGCTGATGTGTCCTTCACTGTTCGCTACCGGTATCGGTTGTTTGATGTCATTGCCGTAGGAAAGCATTGAAAGTAGACCATAAGATCGATTTGCCAATTATGTGCGACAGGTTATGTGCTGGTTTATGTAGGTCAGTCTTAAGAGTTGTATATAAATATGTATATAAATATTTTTATTATAATGCAGAAAACGGGGTAGGCAGATAGATTTTCCCTTACAGTACCCGTATTACCCATACCGGGATCTATGTTTTTAAGATTTTGCCGAACTTTTTCTTTGCGTACTTATTTTAGTACTCCTCAAGCAATAGCTATACGAGTTGTTAGGCATTGGGATAGGTAATAACTAGAATAGGTATATAGGTGTAGTTAGAACCTTATCGATGGTTTTATGCCTTGTCTAAGGTTTTATGTCATTCTTTTTAGAACAATTGCTCTTTTGTGTTCTTATCACCGTTTATTTTTATTTTCAATTAGCCGCAAAACTTAGGCGCAACAATTAGATTAGTACTTAGCTAAGTATTTAATTTTGATCCCACGCCTATATGTATGACTGAGCAGTCTCTTATGTTTTTTTTTCATTTGAACAGTTTAAAAACACAATTTAAGTATACAACTAAAATTGAAACTAATGGAAACAAAACCTACTATAAAAATAATCTCCTGAAAATCAAATGTAGGATGAAATTGTATGAAAATAAAAATACTTGCTAGTTATAGTTTGGTTATTAAATTCAATTTTATAGCCTCGTTTTTATGTTATTGATACCTAGTTGGTCACGGTTTTCCGATAGGGAGGCATGTTGAACGTTTCATATTCTCATTTCTCTGTGTTTTGAGAGAAACATAGTGTTTTCTGTGAAAATATTGTACTGTAACTGTACCCACCACCATTGTTCATCACTATTTCTGCAGGTTTGTACACTTAGATAATGAGTCTTATAACTGAAAAAACTTTATTAATACTAATTAATGTACTCAAGTAGATCTACATAATGATGTAGAAGTTAGCTAGATGATCTAAGATCAATTAATATTAATCGGTTTACCTTTCAATTAATTTTACTGTCCTATGCAATAATTTAAAATAGGTACCTATGTACAATTTAATAAAATAATACGATTGGCAGGTGTTATTTCCATAACATATTACTATTTAATTTCACTTTTACAAATTACATTATTTTAACAGCTGTTTCATGGCTATTGTTTTCTGGGCCTAGTTAGGTATATAACCTAATTGCAAATATTAGTTTTGTAAAAATATAAAGTCATTTCATTTAATTACTACAGTCCTTTGGTATGTAATAATAATAATAATGTTTAATATATGTATACAGACACACAAGATATGTTTTAGGAAGGAAGGACCTCTATTTTTCTGGGCATCTCTTACACCTCTGAGTCTTATTGTATTATGAAACTCTTTTGTATATACCGGTATTTTTTGTTGACTGTAGACATTTTAAATGATTTCTCTTTGTCCACAGACAAGATAGAATAAATCCAAGATGGCGTCGCGCGTAGGTGCAGTATTCAGCGCGGGGGTTTCCCCGAGATCATCTAGTCATAGCATAAGCAAATGTTTTATTTACACCGTCTTCACAGTATTCTTGCTAGGTGAGTACTTTCGTCAGTAGGTAATTAGTTTGGGATATTAAACTTATGAGTGTCATTAAATTAATCGATGCTCAACAGACACGTTATCTGAACTGAATAATCGTTATGTTATATTTTATGACCACTAATTGTATCTCTCAAATGTACCTAAGTACTTACTTTGGTGCATAATTATTATGTTAAAACAATTTTATATGTGTTTTCAGGTTTACCAGCTGCCAATTCACAGATAGAAAAACTTTACGTGGACATCACAGACCTTGAGCTATTGGTGGACGAGACACATCTCTTCAAATTGGTGCAAATGTAAGTACCTATCTGACTTATGTAGTTAAAACTAGGCTAATCCGCTAATATTTTTTTACCAAAGCATAGATGGCGCTACTAATTACTTCATACGACGACCATAGCAATGGAATCTACCATCTATGATTTTGTTTTTATAATGATTCAGAAAGCTCCCATTTTACATCCGTCATTATACACTTTTCTACTCCCACCGCCACCAATATAGTCAACATACGACGAAAACAGTTAATTTCACAACCTCCATTTCCCTAATTCCAGTGGCACATACAACGAGACTCTCACAGTCTCGGCTCAGATCCAACATGGCGACATCGTCCAATTCGTCCCCTCGACCGTGGTGCTCGCCGCCGGGGACCCGCCCAGCGCGTCCGCGGAGATCTCGTACGACATCTGCGCGTACGGGAAGAGCCCCGGCCATTCGGAGGTCACGTTTAATGTCACGCCGGCTGGGTTTGTTAAGTGAGTGCAGCTGTTTTCGTAAAAGGCTTTAGGCATGTAATGTAATTATTGTGGCTAGTGGCGCCCTCTATTGGTGTAAGGCGTGTAAATAAAGATCTAAAATGGCGGTTCATACTGCAAAACGCCACGGCTGATACCTCAGGACACTTACACTGTTTTCAATAAAACCTTTGCATCGCTTTTAAGAATAAATAAGGCAGATGTACAGTCTAGCGCACATACACCTGACCGGTAGAATTGACACACTGAGAGGGCTCAGGTTTCTCTACTAGGGATGCCCGATTTTCTGGCTTGAATCGATCTTTTGGATCGTAACTCCGTGAATCGATTCTCGATCTAAATCGTATGAATTTTAATCGATTTAATCGATCTTAAAAGATCGTATCAGGAAAAAATCTTTTAAAATATATTTTCCATGTAAATAGTATGGCTCGGAATCATTCTCAGAAAGATCTTAAAATATTACCACAAGTCTATTTTTAGTAAAAACTTTTAAAAAATCGCGCTGGTTCATAAAAAAATGGCTATTACGACTAAGCCGCTCAATGGGGAAGAAAACCAAGTGAAACTTTGGCAGCTTAATCGAGTGTATCTGACTTAACCTGACCAATAAAGTTATTGGGGTAATAAATTGCGACTGCACCAACCAATAAGAACTGGAGAGTTTCGTTTTCTGATGATACGATTTTTTCATACGCTCTTCTCTCCATACGATTCGATCTACCTGCAGATCGCATTCCATTGAATCAATTCAAAAGATCGGTAGATCGTATGGCCGTGAATCGATCTTCCAAAAAATCGATTCAGATCGGGCATCCCTATTCTGTACCCGACACTGTACTATCTAATCACCATGCACCACCAACTAATCAATAAGTTTTTCTCTCCGCAGTATGGACACTGTATTCCTACGCATCACAGTGATGCACTCTCACGCCATCAACATAATCTCCTACATAATGGGCTGGATCTACTTCGTGGCGTGGTCGGTTTCCTTCTACCCGCAAATATACATCAACTTCAAGAGGAAAAGCGTCGTCGGGCTGAACTTCGACTTCTTGGCGCTCAACATTATGGGCTTCACCATGTATTCTATGTTCAACTGCGCTCTCTACTTCTCTAAGGATATACAGGTGTGTTTAAAACAATATTAAAAACACAAAACGGGATACTGAAATTACTAATACATTTACTTTGAGCTTAGTTCAAGTTTTATTAGATTTTTTGTAAATTGAACAGAAAACGTAATCATATTTTGTGAATTTACGCGAACACCAAACCTTGACAGAAATCCACACTGTATTGTATATGTTATCTCCAATTCGCCTGCTAAACGTGGATATTATGGTTGCGTGAATCTGTAGTCTCATGTATTGCTGAAAATGCCCATAGCGGCCTATTCCACACAATTCCATTAACATATCTCCGTTAAAAATGTTATGCACACGTCATATCACACGTAAAACAGATGCTCGTCATCGCTGTCAACTACCTGACGAATCTAACAAATACCAAACTTCCATTAAACACCCATAACACCTTTTTACCACAACTCACACTCATCATCCCATTTCCCCCTCCACAGACGGAGTACTTCGCGCGCCACCCCCGCGGCCTCAACCCGGTCCAACTGAACGACGTGTTCTTCTCTCTACACGCGTGTTTCGCCACCATCATCACTATTGTGCAGTGCTTCCTTTACGAGGTGAGAATGTGTTGTAGTATTCTGTTCTGATGAAGCCTGACTTGTGGGCGAATCACGACTATTGTCGACTATAGGTGTCTAGGTGTAATTCGATAGGAGTTTGTATGCATTTTATTAGTTTTTAACGTTATCGACAATAAACCGCCTATAATTACTTATCGAACAGAGTCGAGCATATTCGTGATTGGCACACAAGTCCTAATCCAGCTGTAGAGATTGCTAGTTTTCTTCTTAGCTTGACGTTAATAAACACTAGAGCGTGTCTAGGGTTCCTGTATTTAGACTGGCTTATCCTTTTCGATTAGCGACATTCGCTGATTGCCCGAGAAGAGCCTCCCTGAGTGAGGTAACAACTGTAAGAAGAAGGAGCCAGCAATTCATTGAGTTATTACTAAACTAAGACACTAATCCCTAAAGTGCCTAACTAATAATTATACTTCATGCGTTTCCAGAAAGCCGACCAGCGCGTCTCCCTTGTCGGTCGCGGCATCCTCAGCCTATTCGGGGCGGTCGTCATAGTCAGTGCGAGCGTGGCCGGGGCAGGCAAGATGCAGTGGCTCGACTTCTTGAACTACTGCAGTTATATCAAGCTGTGCATCACGCTTATTAAGTATATGCCGCAGGTGAGGAAATTTAGCTTTATTTAGTTCTGTTGAGATAAAAAGGATTTTGGAACTCCGAAGCATAGAGCCCCGTGAGACATAATGCAATTTTAATTATTTCTGATTTCTCGGCATACAAATGTTTATTTACTAATGAGAAGGTTGCAGGCATCGGGGTTCGATTCCCGGCCGAGCAATATATTTGATACCTAAGCACTTCCCTGATTAATATCCTATTTCTGACAAGAAATTAGGGCACAAAAATAAGAAACAAAAACGCTTTCGTATTCACGATTGTAGTACTTATAGGTTGAACTATTTAATATAACAAGTTAAGCCACACATATCTCGGCAACTCATTTGTACACCGCACCGCCGGTCACAATATATTTTCTATCGAGTCTGATTTCCAAGGATATGATTTTCATGTATTATTAATTACAGATATTAATGTATTAAAACACCCCTATTCCCCAGGCATACATGAACTACCAGCGCAAGTCGACCGTCGGCTGGTCGATCGGCAACATCTTCCTGGACTTCATCGGCGGGTTCCTCTCCATCCTGCAGATGATCCTCAACGCGTACAACTACCACGACTGGATCTCGTTCTTCGGAGACGCCACCAAGTTTGGACTTGGCCTGTTCAGTCTGATCTTCGATGTCTTCTTCATTCTGCAGCATTATGTGTTCTACAGGTTGGTGTGTTATTTATTTGGTCGGGTTATAATTGAAGAGGCATTTTTTGTTGAGGACTAGGACTGGTTTTTAACGGATCGAAACCTAAAGGGGTTGTAAATAACCAGTTTGTGTAATTTTAAATGAAAAATGTCTCTTTGAATTTTATCCCAAATGCACTAAAGTGTAAAGTCGGTTATTCAGCAAAGGAAGCGGTTTAAAAGCGTTCCCATTGTAATCTAATCGTATTAATTTGTTTCATATAAACATGGGATCGCCTTTGAATCTTTCTATTGTTTCTGATGGCACACTGGTGTTGGCTAACAAAGGTGGTAGTGTGATGTGGCGGGTTCGAATCCAGTCCGAAAAACATTAAGTACTAACGATATCAACAAACAATTCCTAAACATTAGTGTAATACTTGTAAATTTGTAAACGGACTAAATAAGCGTAATATTTGCAGGCTAAAATTTTGAATAACTTGAGAACAATAACCTTTATATTACGCCTATTATTACGCTTAGTTAGTTCGCCATTTTGTTTTCCCACTGTCAAACTGTCAATTTATGTTCTTACTTTTTGACGGTTCTTTGAGATTCTGTGTACCTATACGTTTTTGTTCAAACGTGAAATATTTCCCTGGCTTGTACATTATGCTTGACATTGTACCATTTCATTTCAATCATCCGGTCTCTGTTGGGTCCATAACTCTAACTCACATTATCCTGTTTGTTCTAACTAACACACTTGTCTACTCTTTTCTTCAATACTTCAAATTCTTGACACTCAACACTGAAAAGAAGGAGAAAGAAGGTGAAAGAAGGAACACTACAATGGAATATAAAAGCTCCACAAAGCTTGAAGTCAAATAGAAAGAAGAAATCTGAATAATAGATGAAAGAAACGCAAGTCACAGAGCTGTGAAACTGAAAGAAGAAAATGAAATCAAGATTCCTGAGAACACAAAACATATCCAAACACTGATTGTCTACAAAATATACATTCAGCCAGTCAAACATCACGAGAACATTATCATCATAATATTTTATCAACAATACAAAATCATATCGAACATAACCATCCCCAAAGGATCCAATACAGAAATCCTGCCATCCTGCTTGCAACGAAAACCAAAAAAATAATCATGAAGACAACGCTTTAGCTTTCAAAACGCACGCCGGTATAAAAAACAAAATAGGTTTTTCAAAATTCACTTTTTCTAAAGAAACAATATTTTTGTCTATCGCATTTTCAGAGAAGGCAAGGAATTTGAACTGGTTAACGGTAGTGATGAGGGCTCGAATACGGCAAGCGGTGATGGCAAAGAATACTTTTTGGTCACGGAATATTGGTATGTATATGGCTGCTATCTTTCTACTTGAAGTGGGTTGTGTGAAACACCTTCTTTTGTTTAGTTTTAATTTGGTCTATGGTTTTAGCTTTAACTTTTTTAATGCAGTAGTAGTACGAAGAAGTCCCAATTATTCTTATTAGATTTTATTTTATTCCACTGTAAATATGTTTTGAACATAGGAATTATGATTTTATTATCAAATGAGTTGTCAGCTTGTCAGTAACTAGTTTGGATGTCTCTATCCGTTCTTACAATGTTTTTATTTTTTAAATACATGGGATTTTCGTATAACTACTGCACGGAGTTTGTATCTAACAGTTTCTTGTACGTTTTAGGCACGCCGATGAGAAAAACAACAATATGGATGGAAAGGCGTGATGACTGACACCAGAGATAGATCTGCGAAGATACATCTAAAATAGTTTAAATAATAATTATAAAATAATGCATAGAATAAATCCATCAGAAAAAAATGGCCACTGCATACAGCGCCATCTATGAACCGCCTGTAGTATGAAGTTACAATGTTATTTTATCATGCAAATACATTGGAACGGTCATACATACCAAAAACAAGTTGATAAAACTTTGTCAAACTTTTATACTATCGAATTTACTGTAGAAGATTATTTATAATTCATGTCTATGTATCTAAAAAAATATCAACAGATTTTATACGTATATCTATTGTTAATAGTAAATAATCCCCAAATGTGGGTTTGATAAGTCAGCTCTACTTCCATTCTATGTACACTTAGTTCCTATATCTAACACCAAGATTCCTTTGCATTTATACTGTGGCGCTAGAGAAGCTTCTAAAGCGTAAAAAGAATCCGCCAAAATATCACCATTAAAATTATTATATTGAAAAGAGTCTGTAACTCTTAATTTTGGAACTGTGATCTAATCTAATATTTAGTATGTTATACAATCTTAAAGAAATACATTTTATATTAAAATGTATTTAATTATTTACATGCGCATTTTTGATTCTAACATCCCTACCCATTATTTGCATATTTCATACTGTTTCCGCTCCTTATCTTCTTGTATTAGTATGAAGTTTCTTAGCCAACGCTTATTTTTAAGAGGTAAAAGTTTAAGAGGTTTAAGTTTATTTAATAAGTTTCATTTAAATATTGGTTTATAATAAACGAATCTTGATTCTGCTGTGTTTTTATTTTAAATCCCATTGTCAGGGGTCAGGACCATAGTAATACATAATCCCATAAAAAACAATACTTGTCAAAAAAAAACAAGTCTAAGTTGCCTACCTACATAAATCGCAAACTTAAGGTAAGAATCAAGAATCTTTATTTTTGGCTACGTAATGTATACGTAATGAATAAACGTAACTTTAATACTACAGTTTCCAATACACAAAGTTCATTGTACATTAAGAAAATTTGACTATAAGTGGTAGCACTGGTAGCCTGATGTTACATATTTGTCCGTAGGTAGGTAATCCATCCCTTGCGGATTTATTGTGCATGACGCGAATCTTTTGCTCGATTTGGCAGGGGCACTACCGTGCGCCTATATTTACTTGGTGGGGGCACTGCCGTGCCCCCAAATATTTTAGTTTTTCCTTGGTTAGCTTCTAGGTCTGCTAGAAGTGCCTTAGAATTTTTATGATCGGTGAGTGAGTGAGTGAGTGAGTCAGTCAGTGACAAAATTAAGAAATTTTGACCCGTTATAATTCTAAAACTACTGGTTCAAATTGAATGAAATTTGAAATGTACCGTGTCTTTATAATGCCTGCATGGTTATTGAAAATTCAGTTTTCTAGTTTTATCCACAACGAAGTAACGAAACGAAGGGGTCGAAAATGGCCTGTATTGCTTCGAGAAAAGGATGGTAAGGCCGTGCCGCTTTTTTGCTCGACTTAGTAGCCTAGAAAGAAAGAGTAGAAAATAATAGGGGCGCCACTTTTTTTAAGACATCGCCATTGGCCATAGTTTGTCTTGTCATTATTATGATACGCTGATAGGCTTTTTGGTAGGTATAGATGATTTATTTTGATTTCACAATCTGAAACATTGCCAGGCACGATACCTACTTATACAAAAGGCTGTTTTCAGTATACTTATTAGTATTCTTACTTCGCTTTAAGATTTTGAAGCAGATTTCACGTGCTAAATAAAATAATATTTATAAGTATGTGGTTCGTTTGAAGATTAATTAATAGGTACACTCCGACAAGGGTAACTTTGCAACAGTTCAGGAAACAATGATTCTTTATAATTGCTGACACTGTCTTAGAGTATTGTTAAGGCTGTTTTTAAAAGCATGCGGATTTGATCACGCACGCGGGATTGCCCCGCACGCGTTCATACAAGCATTGTAACGCGTGGAATATCATCCGCGTACTATCCCACGTGCGTGACGAAATCCGCATGCTGTAAAATGCTATTAAAACGCCCTTACTCTTCTTCATTGATTAAGGGGAAGCAATTTAATTAAAACATCTTTTATCCGTTGCAAAGTTAGCGTTGCAGTGCTCTAGTACTTACCTAAAATATATTTTATTCATTCTCTTATCTTTATCTCTGGAAGATGAATCTAAGACTGTTCAGTATTATTAGGATAATAACATGAATGATAAGTGCAGTAATAAAGACAGTATTTAAGCTAGTTTAATGAGCAAATAGAATGACACCAGCATGCACGGTATTTCCTGAAAAATATGGATTTTGAAAAGGAAGCGATAACAAAGATTACTAGCAATTTTTTTTGTTGAAAATGGGTACCTACTTACATAAAAGTTTTATTTCACAAACGCAAGGTATTTACGAAGCTGACTGCATGTGAGTATGTGACGAACTGCTGACCACAAACCACAAACCATAGGTACGTGAATATAAAACTGAGTGTAGGGACTAGGGACAGAAGTCAAAGTACAAAAGTATGTTCAGAAGTTTTGGGAATGGACACCATCGCATCGTATCGTAATAAATAGCATGGCGAATTAAATTCTTATCTTGTTCCTGAAAACGACTGAACGCTCATTGGCTGATGATAATGATGGTAAGAAGAGTCGACGATAATGCTGTACCTACCATCGGAGAAATGCTCACGCTAGTCGGACTGGCTATTCTAATATCACGGCGACAAACTAGTATATATTTACCATATATAGGTACACATAGAAGAAGAGACAATGCCTTCGGAGGGTCTAGTACAGGTTTGTTAGGTTGTCGGAAACTATAAAAGTTTACGTTTTCTCGCATACAAAGTGGCGCCTCTAGCCGAAACTATCATGCAACTTTTGAAAGATAATGTATGCAGATGACAGAAAAAAAACATTAAGTAACTTTTATAGTTTTCAAAAAATGCAAAACCTGTACTAGACGTACGGGAAGTTTACGTAAAATGACGTAGTTATCGTAATCTATTAATTTACCTAACAATGTAATAAAATGCTAGTCTAGACTGTAGACATGCAATGTACATAAGGACCTGTATATATTCTGATACATACTTGTTAGGTACTATGTATGTTACTACTTACCTTTCTATTGTATTGTTCAGATTTCTTTTCCCTATTATCTTAAACAAATACCTACAGTTGCGATTGCGATTAGACTTTGTAGCGATCGCGTTACCTAGGTATTCATAAATCTTAATGAATATAAAAAATGCTAAAATAATAGGCCGAAAGGGTGTGACTTAGGTGGTCATTCTAACAACTTTGTTTCTACGAGCTTTGAAAAATCATGAATTCTTAGTATACCCTTTTTGCAACACCCTGTATATGTATATCTGAGTGCTAAAGACATATGTTTATCCAGGAATTTCCACTAAAGACGATGCGATGCTCGCATAAGAAAACTACTTTAAAATAATAATAAAACAATTTTCTTTTGCAGGCAATCCCACTACATTCTGCTACCAGGGACTACACATTCCGAGTCCCCTCAAGAGGCAGCCATGATGGATGATGAAGATGACCTGTCAGAGGTCCCTGATGGCTCTGCACCAACCAGCGAAATCCCCTACCAAGGATCCCCAACGTAAAGAAAATGAGTATGAAAATGATTGACCTGACATAGGCCAGAAAGATTGGCCATCGCATTTGAAAGAATAGCCAAATATGGTGTTGGTGATTGAGGGTTGAGTTGGGTGAAAGAGAAGCAAATAATGATGTTTACAAGGTATTAAAAAGAAGAGATATTAGTGAATTGAAAAAAGTGTAGTGAGATATTGTAAAACAATTATAGTGGTTATTAGTTATTGTGTGACTGAAAAGGTGATACAAACATTAAACAAATAAACTGATTGGTGATATACTTAGTGTGAAGGAGCCTTTAGGAGTTATAGTATAATGAACTTGTAATTTCATTTTAAAACATAATTTTTTATCATTACCTTTGTAACTATGTACTTTCGGAGATAATCAATATTGCACGATAGCTAATAAGATCGTAAAAAGTATAAATATCTAAGTACCTACCTTCATGAATTATGCCTTGTTTACGGTAGTGGGTAGGTACTTAAAAAAGTAATATTATATATATGTGGATATATAATATTTGTAGATGTAGATAGGGCTCGATGAATTTAATTAAAACTTATGTTATCCAAAAGTGTCCTTTTTAAATAACTCCCTAACGAGATAAACTATTGTAGGATTTAGTTTCAGCTTTAGGTAGGTAGGTAGTATGTATAAAGATAAAACTGTTTATCGAATAAATTACATTATATTTAACTAGTACATAATAGCTATAATAATTTAGTAGGTAACTATTGAAAAATATTGAATTGTAAATTTACTGCAGCCGTTCATAATATGGAAACATTATAACTTGTCCAATCTATAATATATAGCTAGCTTGTGTTATAATTATACTATACACAAAATAGCGCAATTACTTTATCTGAAGCAATAAATGTTAACATAAATTCGCAATAAATATAAATTTATAGTTAAATAAAATGATTTATTTTTATATACCTATCCTACTTTAAAAGGTTCCCCCATATGGAAAAATAAACTTAAGGTATCATAAATTCACAGTTTATTTAGATTTAGGTGAGTGTGTGCATTAAATTAAGACAATATTTGGATTCTTATCAAGCTCGTGACAAGGTTGGGAAGAGTTTCCTTGGTAAGTAGGTAGAATAAATAAAAATAAATATGTTTATTAGGTTAGATATATTTCTACCTACTAAGATAGAACTTATTCGAGGCATTTGCAGTACTATCTCATTAGCAGGTTTTGATTTATCAATGTTTTGATGTAAGAGACACTTAGCTGGTGGACATCTTTATAATCAGTTCGTAATCGTCCACTTCTGGACATAAGCACCTCCCAAAGAGCATCACTAACTCCTCGGCTCTTCCTCATCCGTCCAGGAGGCCGGAGGACATCCCACGCTACGCTTGACATACACGACAACGTATTTCAACCTACCCAACAGTGGTGGAAGGAGGGCTGATGATGTGATTGTGTTTGGTTTAAGTGGGTATAGACTGTACCTATATACTCCTTATTCTATGGTATAGTAGTTAGCTAGTACTCCTTGTTCATATTCTATAGGAGTGCAGAACTGGGTCAATGTCTGGTATCAGCCGACGTCGAACATATCGATAAGGTAACTCCCCTTTTTGTTTTATTCTGGCGTACACTGGTCGCTAGTCGCATGACAGTAATCGCAATTAATGCTATTATAAATTTGATTATAACCAGTGGTGTCACTTTCCACCCTTACCATGAATATAAAGGACATAGTATGAGAGGGTACACCCGATTTCGCGTTTTTCTATGAATAAGGATACAGTTATAGCGATTTTTAAGAAATCAACATTATAGTTACCTAAATAATATTGAGCTCATTGAGCTGAATAAATCATTCTGAAAATATTTTGTTTTTAAATATTTTACTAACAAGGTCTAAAAAAGTGAAGCAATTATGAGCAAAGTATCGGAAAAGAAATCGAAAATCATCGGACTCTTCATTTAGGCATATCTTTGTAAACAAATCGATGTAGCGCATTGCCCCGCGTTCACACGGATGACCTATTATTGCAACTAAAGGTGTATTCACAGCTGTTGGCGAATCGCCAAAAATGTTGTTAAAGTCCGAACTTTATCGACTATCTTCTAAATGTGGTTTATTTATATTTATAAATCTTACACTGAAAGGAACGTATGAGGAAACGCGGATGAAAATTTATAGACTGAAAGATACTGAACAGATTCTCTTTTTGTGAAAAAAATATAATATTTCTCTGAGCTTTAAAGCCTTTAAATTAGTTTAAATGCATATTATATACCTAGTGGGTTCTCTTACCCATAAGCATTTTATGTTGTACACAGGTCAGGTGGCATCGCATCATTTGGCATCTCATATGAGAATATAAAGCCTCTATAAATAAATGAGATTAAAAAAAAACATATCTACTGTATCCGAGGGCCTCCCACGATATTACCACCATTCAGGGGTGTACGAAAGGCGCCTCCGTAAGTGGCGTATCAACTTTACTGTACTGTAGGTATAGATCCAGAGTCCCCTGGGCATGGGCAGTCCGCGACTGGCGCTATTCTCCGTGACCAGGCGTGGTTAAGTAGCTCTGTCTAGTATTTTTCACCGACACGCTTAGAAAAATATCATTTAGATTTATCCGACCAGCGATTTAGAGCGGTCTCCACTTGAGATCCTGTCTTTCGCATCCGTCATCCACAGGTGGGAAAAAGACGAATAAAAACACAAAGGGTTACTCCCTTTGTCTGTTTAGTACCTAGCTTACCTCTTTTGTAACACCCTATATAATATATCTACTCATGTGATACTGATACGCACAACATACATAATGAGCGGATCATTTCTTGGTGCTTGGTGTGTGTTGTGTGTAAGTCAGTGCATGTGACTTTTTCACACGTGATAATGATGTAGGGCCGATACGTTTACTGGTTATCAACGAATTTTTAAGCGATTTTCTTTAAATCTGTTTGGAAAGTATCTCTATTCAGGTGTATAGGTATATTTTTCATGTGGCGAAAATGTCTAAACCAATCCTTAGGAAAAGTAACATTACTTATTCTTCTGACTTTAACACCATAGAACATCGCGGAATCGGGTGTACCTTCATACTCATTTTAACCACTGAAAAAGCAACCATCTTGTCTACCTACTTTAGATACGGCACGGTTGTGCTGTAGGTACCTACCTACCTACCATTATTAGCTAGGTATTTATTTTATCCATGCCTTGTTATAACTATTTGGTTTTGGTGATGGGTTGGATTTTATTGTTAAGGCCTATATGACTATTCACGATAAAACGTATGTCATGGATATTTCTGTAGACTCTATGAGCAGCCGACAGCCACTTCAGCTACAGCTGTAAATCCTAGCAGTATTCTTAATTTTTAAAACCATAAATGTAAATATATAATTAATTAGAATCGTATTTTCGTATGGCACATAGTTATTAACATGAATTTGTTTTGTTTCATTTACTTCGTAGTTTTTATTGTATTTAATTGATGAACGAAAGTATATAGTCGCCATTGCAAGTTTAGAAGAAAGTGAATAATAATAATATAATAATAATATGTGGGGACATCTCACACACGGCCATCCGACCCCAAGCTAGGCAGAGCCTGTGTTATGGGTATCGGAAAGCTGATATGTCTACACAAATACATAGATAGATAGATATTAAATATAAATATCAACACCCAAGACCCGAGAACAAATATCTGTCTTTAAACAAATATCTGCCCCAGCCGGGAATCGAACCCGGGACCTTCGGCGTAGCAGTCAGGGCCACTAACCACTACGCCATTTGATCGTAAAATAGTAGAGTTGCTTGTAGAGTCAATCCTAACTAGTGATAATTATACCATGAACTATGTATGTAGTGTAATCTGCTATGTACCTAGTAAAAATCTCGCGATGCTATAAGGATCGAGTCGTAAATACCACTATAGCCATAGCCATTGCGACCAAGAATAGAATTCATGACCATCGGCAATCGGCATGAAAGTTAATAGTCCGCTTTACCTACCAGCTCCTGGATTGGATGGCGATGGCGCCAATCATCTTATGTAAGTATAGTAACAAATAATAATAAGACATGGTTCTTTATGATCTTGATGTAGTACCTAAGAATCTATTACCTACTTACTTTCATTTTCTGATCCATCAGTTCCACATCACGTGGTGTTTACCAACATCATTAACATTGGGAGAACCGGCTGACTGATATCAGCAGCAGATACCACAGGGAAATTGCCGCCAAATATTTACATATAAATAGATAACAAATGCAAAAACCGCGCAAAACGGGACAGTGTTGAATCCTTATTGGACGCGCTCGGTCGTGAGTCGTGACAGATAAAAGCGCGGGAACATGCGTGCTTGCCGCCGCGGAAACGGCACACGACATTTATAAATGTGCCTACAAACAAAAACAAGTTCATAAAGTAACAAAATTGTGATAGTAGTCTTAAGAAAACGATCTCGCTGTGATTTAGTGTGGTTTAAATTTAGGCAAACGTTTAATTTAGTTGCGGTTTAATATTTAATTTATTGTTGTTTACACTGAACGGCCATGGCGGATGAAAAGTGAGTAGAAAAAATTCCAGCTTTCTATTTTACACAGAACCTTGTTGGGATAATTACAGTTTCATTACTTAATTAATTAAAGATGTGGTTAAGACTCAAGTCTCACGTGGAATTGCCAACATTTCAAAACCCCATCCTTAATTTGTCTGGGTTATATGTTTGTTTACGTGTTGATTGTGGTTGTCAGTCGGTCATTAAACACACATTTTAATTATCAGCTTGAAAACACAACAATGAAGTGATGTCAATATTGTTGTAGTGCAGTTGACCGAGCTTAATGAGAGGAAATGAAAATAATTCATTTAGTTTATTAGACTTATTGTTTGCTACAAATGTTTTATGTGCATTGTCTCTATTACTTATATACTTACTCGTATGTTTTCGGCGGTTTATACTAAGCTATCGTTACGGTGACATTTTTTTTTTGTAGTATTTCTTTTATCTTCAGATAAGGAATCATTATTAGCAACGTGCGATACTAAATGTTGCAATAATTACAAAATTAGCTACTTACATAGGCACAATATAATCAATTAAGTAGATACTTAATATCTTTTCACATAACAATGCTTACAATCAGCCATTGCCCCAAAATAAACAAAACGGATTAACATATTGAGGTCAAATAACAGGACCTTGATGATCAGGTGACCAGAATAAAGTTCGTATTTATTTGTGTGAATATGAATATGTCCATAAAACCCAATTTGCAACACTCTTTTTAAATTTTATTTACTTATGTCCGGATATAAATTAATTTCAATATAGGTACCCAAGTAAATATAGTTTTTAATATAAATTTATGTACAGCCATACACTGGTACCTACTATAAGATCTCAGATTGTAGGTAGTGTGTAAGCCGATCTTGCAGCCATTTCAACTAACTCTATATACTGAAATATGCTGAAACTGAAAATAGCGCTTGACAGATTACTCTCTATATCTCTATCTAACGATCTAAGTTTAAACAAATATAACAAAGTTTAAAGTTCATAAAATAAAATATACATAGATGCCTTTTATATTATTTCATGGATAACAAGGCAAATCATTGTTTTATCTCATTATTCATAATCCATTAAAAAATGTACTTATTTAAATGAAGGAACTGATGCACATTCTCACTTGCCGGTCAAACTTATAGCCCACATTTTAGCCGCAGTCGGAAATAAATAACCATTCAATAACCGCATGATAGCAACATGCCGGGAGGAATATACTCTTTGTTTCTATTTAAAGTCATTCATTAAACGTTTGCACAGTTTATCAGTTGGTTGGTTCTATGTACCTATGTATGTAATGTATATCTATGTACATAATAACTAGGTACTATTGTATACTTTCCTGTAAGCGCGTGAGTGTTTTGATAAAAATCACGAGTGTAACGAACTAATATACTAATGCTAATCCAATATTTAAAACAGCAAACATGCTCTTTATAAACGGAAATGCTCTACATAAAATTTCACTTTAATTTCTATATCGGTACAACTTAAATTCATCTCCTGTGTTTTTTTTTCTCAATTAAAGTTCAGCTCATAATATTATGTAATGCTGGGATGCGCTAAAATTAAACCAAGGGTACCTACCACCAAAACCACAGCGACCGGGACTTTCCATACATTTTCATGCTGCGGCTACACGTGGCGGCGTACCCATACAAAATGTATGGAAAAGTTAAAGTTAAGTGGTTAAGTCGCGGCCACTGGCCATCAGTGGCTGTGGTGGTCGGTAGTCCGTGTGTGCTAGGCCTAAATAATCTATTTATTTGGTTATTAGTAAGGGCATAGACTGTATTAGTCTATTAGTCTATAGAAAGGGGTATTTAGAGGTGTGTCGGAAGCGAAACACCCGCTCTTCTGGTTTGCGTGGGTTGTTTGTCCTGAAGTTAAGTAAGTATATGTATAATAATAATATAATACATATGTTGGTTGGTTTTGATGCCAGCTACCATTTCCATTTGTACAATTTCATTTATGATTGTGTGAAATTACCACTAACCGCGCAATAAAATGTTTGCGTTAAAAAAAGTTTTTTCCTACGGGTTTAGTGATTGTTTGATTCCATGTAGCTTACGGGTTTTTTCTTTTGAGCTGGTGTGGCATACAAAATATCTCTTTTGCTAACTGTACATAGTAAGTAATGGAGTGAACTGTTCACAGGGCTCACTTGATGAAGTCTCAGCAGGTTAAGGGTCCATACACTGTAGACAAATCCGGATCTGCCACCGATCAGCAGTATGTACTAACCTTTACTAATCTTCATATTTACATACCTAACACACTACATAATTAAATTATATAATCATCGAATCATCATCATCAGACTTGTGTCGCTCACTGTTGGGAAGAGGCCTCATTTTGTGTATGCCATGTATATCGGCCCTGTGTGGTTCTTGTTCACAGTTTATTGATTTATTTACCTTAATAATTGGTATAATTAAGTACATAAGCAATTGGTATTATATATACATATTATTAAACAATAACTAAGTAGGTACATATACATATAGAAAAGTAATTAAGATTATTTTATTACAACACTGTTTGAGTTTTCAACGAATAGTGAGCGTTGAATTCTTTTATATGGCATATCTGAAAATCTATGAAGAAGAAATCTATGAAAAGTTTAGTTTTGCGCCTTATTACGTACGTAACTTTTTTTATTTACCTGCGATGTTCTTTTTTGTTTTAGGATTTATTAAGTATAGCTAAGTCGGTAGTTTGTGCTCTTATCAAATTCATTTTCTCACTTTAAATAACTAAATTTTTGAATCAATATCGGAGCGGTGGTAGCTCAGTCGGGTTAGCGCCCGCTTCTCACGCAAGATATGCGGGTTCGAATCCCGGCGCTGACATGTACCAATGAGTTCTTTTAACTTAAGTACAATGTATACCATCGCTCTTACGGTGAAGGAAAACATCGTGAGGAAACCTGCATATCTAGATTTAGCACATCTAGATATGTGAACCCACCAACCCGCAGTGGACCAGCTAGCGTGGTGGGAAATGGTCCAAGCTTAGGAAGGCAGTTTAGACCTTGGGGATATGCACAAAGGTTCCACTCGAGAGAGCCAGGTGCAGGTACTTACACCCCCACAGAGAATAGAATAGAATATAATAGAATCAATATCGTCATCAGTGGCGGATTAAGAGCATCGGTGGCCCTAAGCACAAAGCCTGTGTAGGCCCCTAATTTAGAACAATTTGTTCCTTGACAAAAAGTGACAAAACAGTTCAATAGCTAAAACGTCCTATAACTTTTCTATAATAAAGGATGTAGGTAAAACATTTTTAAAAAAAATTGCTTGCCTTAAAGGCCTACGACACGCACATTCGCACAAGCATCACCACCGTTACAACTGCGCAGGTACGCCGAGCTATCACACCTTAGAGTATAGGACGGCACCTTAGAGTATAAAGGGTTATTGGTAAGTAGACCGGATCCTTTCAGGAGGTGATAGAGGAAGGCATTTCCAGTCGATTGAACCCTATAATGCATTATCCGAAACTTCATCATTTCTAAGATATTAAATATTTAAGCCTTTATTATTTTTTGCCAAAATTTTATGTTTAAAACCGAAAATAAAAAAAAACTAGCCATATTTCATGTTTAACTATTTTGAGGTACTTATTGTGTCTAATTTAAGTCGAATAATGCACATTTGATTATTTTAATTACTTTATTAAGGTATTACTTATGCAAAACAACCAAATAAAATATTGAAATATGGGTATTTTTTTTCGGTTTTAAACATTTGGGAAAAATTAAAAAAAAAACTTAAATATTAAATATTTTAGAAATGGATAACAAAAAAACCAAAAAAAAACACGCACTCACGCCTTGTACTAATGTACTCCCTTGCATTGCTGCACCCACTTTTCGCCAGAGTGTTATGTTAGTCCCAATGTAATAGGGGGCGGGCCTATTGCCATTTTACGGGCACATCCAAGACCCGCGAACAAATATCTGTGTTTAAACAAATATATGCCCCAGCCGGGAATCGAACCCGGGACCATCGGCTCAGTAGTCAGGGTCACTAACCACTACGCCATTCGGTCGTCTGAAATGGATAAGTTTCGGATAATGCATTATAGGGTTCAATCGACTGGAAAGGTCTTCCTCTATCACCTCCTGAAAGGATCCGGTCTACTTACCAATAACCCTGTATATGCACGGCACAGTTAAGTACGCGCAAGCCTCATTTTTGTCAAAATCATCGGCGTGGAAACTAGAAACAATGTTTCCCAATGTGGAACTATTTCTTCTACTGGTATATTTTCAATTGGTATTATTGGTATATTGGTATATTTTCAACTGGCATATTTTCACTAGAAAAAAGTCTAGTTGCCTGCTACTCCCAAAAATCAAACCGTACACGATCGAAGTGGACAAAAAAGTTGTTGTAAAATTGAAAAAAACATTCACATGTTAATTTAAACTACTCAAGGATTTAGAAAATACTCTAATGAATGGCAAAATTATTAATATTTCAAACATGTCGAAAAATGCGCAAGCCGCGCTTCGGTGTTGACGCGGTATACAGTTTTGCCACCCATTCGCACGGTATTCCATGTACGACAACGTACAAGCCGGCCTGCGCAGGCAAAACTGTGGTGATACTTACGCGTGTGGTAGGCCCTTTACCAACCACACGCACGGTATTCCGTGTTTAAGCCGGCCTGCGCAGGCAAAACTGTGGTGATACTTACGCGTGTGGTAGGCCCTTTAATCAGAGCAAACTCATAACATCGGACATATTGTGGATGAATAAAATGTAGGTATAAAATGAAACAGCAGCAGAGGATGGGGGCCCCTGGAGGCCCGGGGCCCCAAGCCCGTGCTTGTCGTGCTTATAGGTTAATCCGCCACTGATCGTCATAATAGGATGATTAGAGAAAAGTTTACTGCCATTAGGGGTAATACACGTAGCTTTCAGATAATGACCTAAAGACATATTTACAGACAAAGAACTCTTGGTTGTATTCTGTGAATTTCCCTCGGCTTTGTGTAATTTCTCTCGGCTTTCAGCCAAATTATCCTTTGTGTTAAAATGGCAATATACCTAATGTCTTCACTCATAATCTGAAAAAATACGTAGGTATGTATTCACACAATAAAATGATGTTCAACTCTTTAATCATCGTTGTCATATGTCGTCATCAGCTCTCTTACTTTAGGTATGAATGGTTCCTATCCAGCCACTACCATACAGACATCCACTACAGACCGGCCCAACGAACGCCCAACGAACGCCCAACGAACGCCCAACGATAGATATTTATCATACATAATACAGGGCAGATTGCAGCAACGAAGGTCAACGAAACCCGTTCGTTGGCGTTCGTTTGGCCAGTCTGTACGCAGCTTAAGGAAACGATATTTTAATACGATCTAGCTGTTCCCGCGCGCTTCGCTTCGCCTTAAAAAGTTTTCCCGTGGGAATTCCGGGATAAAAAGTAGCCTATGTTCTTTCCCAGGGTCTAGACCGTATGTATACCAAATTTCATTCAAATCCGTTCAGTAGTTTTAGCGTAAAAGAGTAACAGACAGACAGACAGACAGACAGACAGACAGACACAGTTACTTTCGCATTTATAATATTAGTTAGGAAGTTAGGATTAGTTCGCTCAGAAGATTTGCGACTTTATTCCATGGTACAATGGAAGCTGTAATTGTGGCAGAATTAACCTTAAATTAAACACTAGAGAAATAGAAACTAGTTAGGTAACTAGGTACGGTGGCCTGCGCCTAAAAGTATACAGGCGGAGTTTTTAAAATAGCGATCCTTGATTATGAAGGGACCAGCTACATCTGTTATAAATCCGGGGACGTGTTGTGTGTGATGTGTGTAGCAGTGGTGTTTATGTGGATGTGCTTGAGCAGCATGTGAGCTTGAGATCGCTATTTTAAAAACTCCGCCTGTATACTTTTAGGCGCAGGCCACCGTACATTAGTTCAAACTACATTTCTAGCAACATAATGTGTAGGTACTTATATTAAATTTAATGCTCATATAATGGCCATAGGTGAGCTGGTCCTGATGTTAATAAAATATTCCCACTTAGGTACCTAAATAGGTATAGGTTACGCGTACCCTTTGATTAGTTTTGTAAATAGTCGAAGCGCGTACCCTGCCTAGATTACACACGATTAGTTATTGCCTCTTGCCCAAACACCTAAATAACCAGATTGCTGCATCATAATAACTGCATCATTTTATTTGCTTTAACCTTTAGGCAGCCACCGTAAGCCGAATGGCTTTACTTACTACTTACTTTATGGAATAATAAAATTATAGAGTTAATGCGGTTTTACGTTTGATTCTGCTGTTGGAAGTTGGAACCGCATGATGCTTTAACTCGATAGCCAAATATAAAAACGGGACTTGCATGCTGTCAGTCAACAAAATAGATATAGTGCCACAAACTTATCTGTTCCGGTGAGAGCGAACTAAATTGGTCCATACCTCATTACTTACTAATGAATTTCATATTGACATGACATAGATTATATGGACCAATTTAGTTCGCTCTCACCGGAACAGATAAGTTTGTGGCACTATAAGTATACTCCCAGCCTCTACTATATGTCACAGGTGAAATATAGAAGTCACAGGTGAAATATAGAAGTCACAGGTAAAATATAGGACGATCTACTGATTGCTATTCTTCGTGTATTCCATCCGCCTTCAGTAGGTAGTTTAGAGAGTAGAAGTGTAGGCGCTGGCAGGTATACTTCTATCTATCTCTTGTGATGAATGTACAGAGCTGACACACGACGAAGGCAAGAGCTGTACCGCCCTGTAGGATAAGATAAAATTAAATACGCAAAGGTGCCGCTAATTCAGTTTTGACATTCACATAACAATGCTTTTATAGGTGGGATCATGTCATCAAACTAAGTATACATAAATTGATTTTGTAATCGAGCCGATCGCAGATAATGTCAATATAAGTACTTTCACCTTATCATGTGTTTGGCACATGCCACTATAGTGTGCAGGTAATAACGATATAACTAATTATTCATTTCCTATCTTCAAAGATAAATATACATATATTTGTTTTATTATGTGTATGTCACTGAGTGCAGCTTAAATCAATATATTTTTGAAAAAAATACATAGTGCACTAGGCTCTATTTTGTTTTAGGTACTAAGCGTGCGGATTGCGTGATAATTCTTGTTCGTTCGATAATTTAAAGAGTGACCCCCGTGCATCGTGGTACGGTCTGCAACATAATGGCATATTCACTGCACATCGAGCTTTGACACTGAAGACAGCTTGGCAATGAACGTAAAATGTGCATTGCCAAAATACTGAAGGCCAGACATTTTTACGCCAACCTAATCTCTGATTTTTAATTGGAAAGAATTCTGACATTTTATAAGTGATGCTACTAAAAAAGTTCTTTACCGAAAAAATGAAAAATTGCGATCCATTTCTGGGCAATAATTTTTTCTTAATATTTTTATACAAAAAGATAAATCTAAATATTTACTTGCTCAAGTAAACTAATACAAAAATAATAAATATTTCAATATAATAGCTGTTCCCGCGAGCTTCGCTTCGCCTTAATAAGTTTTCCCGTGGGAATTCCGCGATAAAAAGTAACATATGTGTTAATCCAGGATGTCAGCTAACTTCATTCCAAATTTCATTAAAATCGGTTCAGCCGTTTTGACGTGAAGAAATAACAAACATACACAGATACATACATACATACATACACATATAAGTACACTTACAAACTTTCGCATTTATAATATGAAGTAGGATCACGACTCACGACCCATGTATCGAATTAATTTTAGTTGCTTTATTTTATTCTTTAGCATGGCATCACTTCCTACTAAATTCAGGGATAATAAACCTTTTTAATCAATTTCAAAAAAAGATTGTCTATTCGGTAAGTACATATAATATGTTCGGTATGTATGTAAGATTATTGGAACTGCACCATATTGACATATGACAATATACGAGTATTAGGGCTAATAAACAAATATTCAAAATTTTATAAATGTTTATGTACCTATGTACGTTTATATGCTTGTTGGTATGTATGTTTGTCCACGCATATCTCCGAAACGATTGATCCGATTGTCACTATTCTTTTTGAGGGTTCCGTACCTCAAAAGGAAAAAAAGGAACCCTTATAAGATCACACTTTGTTGTCACCACCTTTTTTCTCGGAAACGGGTAAAGATATCAAGCTGATATTTCGTATAGATGTACATAATTATGATGAAATTAAAAGGAAAACTACCTCAGGTAATTAAGTATACTTGTACGGAACACTCACTGCGCGAGTCCAACTGGCTCAGTCGGGTAAGCGCCCGCTTCTCAAGCAAGAGATGCGGGTTCGAATCTCGGCGCTGACATGTAGGTAACAATGAGTTCTTTGAATTTAAGTACAATGTATACCATCGCTCTTACGGAGAAGGAAAACATCTGTGATCATATGTGAACCCACCAACACCGCAGTGGACCAGCGTGGTGGGAAATGGTCCAAGCTTAGGAAGGCAGTATGGAGATGCTGGAGGCGGGTTCCGCTCATCTGGCATAATCTTTATTGACCAAAACTCATTTCGCATAACTTGTATGGTCTAAACTTTTTTGGTCGAACCATCACTTTGCCAAGACTTATGTGACATAAGGCTCGTTTCGTCTAAAACTCTTTAGGCACAATCTTTAAACACCTAAGTTTCGTTTGCTAAAATTTATGTTCGTCGATACCTATGTATAATCTTGTGTCTCCTAATGTTATCTTAATAAATAATATATTAAGTATGTAGGTAAATCCCCTTTTAATTTGGAGCGCCGCACTTAATAAAATAGATACAGGGACTAAAAAAATATATATTATAGTCTCAGATGTCCAGACTCGTATTGAAAAAGTGCCCAGCCCAAAAAGGTTTGTGATCTCTGATTTGTCTAAAATTGATAACTGTCAGAATTCCGTAAGATTACTAATAACAGTGTAATGTAATGAGTTTTGTCGGAAATTTCCTTTTCGTTCAATGGTACATTTTATGAGTACTTATTTGACTCACTTTAAAATTTCCTAACATCATACATGTAGCGTCTTGCCGACTTTATGAAATTTCCATAAGTGTTAACATATCCGCTGTATGCCGACTTCATTTATATTTCTGTAGTACAGAATCGTTCAATACCTATATTGAGTTTTGAACATACCATAACGCATGAAAAAAGCCCAGCAATGCCCCAATACATTTAGCTACGTAACCCTATTTCTTCACACTGGGCCGTTTTTGGCAGTTAACCCAGGTTTAGGCCATAAACCTATTACTGTAGTTAGCGGTACTTACACCTATTTGCGTTACAAGTGTTTAATTTTGGTATTGTGGAATTTTCGCCAAACACCTGAGGGCGTACCACGGAACCCCTGGGTTCTACGGAAGATTCATCCGGAACCGCTGACCGTAAGCTGAAAAGTCTCGACTTCAAGACCTTGACGTGAAACGCCACTCTCGGAAGATACGCCCTAAGCCCTCATACAACATCATACAACAGAATGGGACAGCTCTACTGTGCTCAGTGTGACAGGGTGTTCAAGACGAAGTTCTGACTTGCCAGCCACATAAGAGCACATAACAGAGTGTAGTAGCAAGAGTCGCTGTTGTCGGATACGACGAAGAGGACAAAATCATCATCTCGTATCGGCTTATCATAGTTCTCGAAGCAATGCTGTTACGCTGACCATACGACGAAGGCGCTAGCAACTGAACTAAACATATCAGTTTATTTTTACCATTCGGTTTCGATCCTCGAAAGCAAATAAAATGTATTGTATATGTATTATAGGCAAGTACATACAAATTGACGTATACATGGTAATTGATTTGTTACTGGTGAGAGCCAGCCATCGACGGTAGAGTGATGGATCGGACTAATGTAGCCAAAAATATACTTAAAACTAGCTGTTGCCCGCGCGCTTCACTTCTGTTAAAACGTTTCCCGTGAAAATTTCGGAATAAAAATGTACCCTTTATGTTGATCCACGGTATAACTTAGTACATAAATCATAAAAAATTATGTCATGTCATCTAAATTGCTGAAGCGTTTTATGTGAAAAGAGTAACAAATATCCAACGATCCATAAATACAAACTTTCGCGTTTATAATACTAGTAGGATGTGAGTCAGCTTTTCATCCTTTTCATACTACCGTACGTATTTCTACGAGTAGCATAATTTATGATCTCCATACATAACACAATATACACCTAACACCTCTGTGTAGTTGGTCGGTCGAAGTTTAGTTATTGAAAAAAGAAGAACGCTATGAAGAAAGCTATGAAATTTCAGCATTCCTTACTCAAATGACAGAAGATTTAGTAAAATATTCAGGGGAAATTAACTTATAGTTATCCACTTAATTTTAAATTAACTCAGGAAATCGTGATAAAATGCAGAAAGTAGGTACTTTTATGTTTACCACACGTCAAGGAGATAACATTATTTAATATGCTTTAAACTTTTATGCCCCAAATTTATCAAACTATGTATTTTGGCTTTACGTTATCATTATCACTGGTATAAAATGACTTGTTATTTTCTCAGTGAAATATTTACAAACAGAAATTTCTACTATTACTGGTATCACACGAAAACATCTTGAAAGTGAGAGATTTAGAAATTTGTTCTAATTTACACATAGAACAACGTGAGTTCGGGTTTACCCATAGGCGCTCCACTCAATGACGAGAGTCGAGGCGGCGTCGAGGCCGCAGCGACAAAGAGGCGCGCTTTTTCTATATTTTCTATATACGACAATATTTCGACTCTTATAGTCCAGTCAATAAATGACCCAAAATGAGGTGTAGAGTGCGTTTGCAGGTAACTAAGCGATTCCTTCAGAAACTTGTTCAGGGGGCTTAGATTGTTAACATACCAAAAGTCCTGACTCCTAGGTGATGAGCTGGGGGGAGGAGGGAGTGAGTAAGTATGCTACACAAAATTCTATAAAATAAACAAATCGTTTGTTATACTTGTCTGGGTACACAATTTTTAGGTCAGGGGTGAAGTGTAACCTCTATTAAATAAATTATTTCAATAACATGAGATTATCGAAATAACGTTTACGAGTACTAACAATATACTTACTAAAGGATAAAATAAGATAAAATATGTTAAAGGAAACTTTATCCGATTGTAAATTAAATAAGAAACCTTCACCTACGTCACACTGCGCCCTAGGTCACAGTATTTATCTTCAGAATACTAAATTAGGTATTTATGTTGTTAATACATTCAATTCATGTATTGGGAAGTGGTGAGGTGTGGGTGTTATACCTATTAATGAAATTTCCATAAGTGTTAACATATCCGCTGTATGCTGACTTCATTTATATTTCTGTAGTACAGAATCGTTCAATACCTGTATTGAGTTTTGACCATACCATAAGACCATAACGCATGAAAAAACCCAGCAGTGCCCCAATACATTTAGCTACGTAAACCTATTTCTTCACACTGGGCCGTTTTTGGCAGTTAACCCAGGTTTAGGCCATAAACCTATTACTGTAGTTAGCGGTACACCTATTTGCGGCACAAGTGTTTAATTCCGGTATTGTGGAATTTTCGCCAAACACCTGAGGGTGTACCACGGAAACTGGGTTCTACGGAAGTTTCATCCGAAACCGCTGCCCGTAAGCTGAAAAGTCTCGACTTCAAGACATTGACGTGAAACACCACTCTCGGAAGACACGCCCTAAGCCCTCATACAACATACATACAACAGAATGGGACAGCTCTACTGTGCTCAGTGTGACAGGGTGTCAAGACGAAGTTCGGACTTGCCAGTCACATAAGAGCACATAACAGAGTGTAGCAAGAGTCGCTGTTGTCGGATACGACGAAGAGGATATCATCATCATCTCGTATCGGCTTATCATAGTTCTCGAAGCAATGCTGTTACGCTGACCTTACGACGAAGGCGCTAGCAACTGAACTAAACATATCAATTTATTTTTACCATTCGGTATCGATCCTCGAGAGCAAATAAAATGTATTGTATATGTATTATAGGCAAGTACATACAAATTGACGTATACATGGTAATTGATTTGTTACTGGTGAGAGCCAGCCATCGACGGTAGAGTGATGGATCGGACTAATGTAGCCAAAAATATACTTAAAACTAGCTGTTGCCCGCGCGCTTCACTTCTGTTAAAAAGGTTTCCCGTGAAAATTTCGGAATAAAAATGTACCCTTTATGTTAATCCACGGTATAACTTAGTACATAAATCATAAAAAAATATGTCATGTCATCTAAATTGCTGAAGCGTTTTATGTGAAAAGAGTAACAAATATCCAACGATCCATAAATACAAACTTTCGCGTTTATAATACTAGTAGGATGTGAGTCAGCTTTTCATCCTCTTCATACTTTACCGTACGTATTTCTACGAGTAGCATAATTTATGATCTCCATACATAACACAATATACACCCAACACCTCTGTGTAGTTGGTCGGTCGAAGTTTAGTTATTGAAAAAAGAAGAACGCTATGAAGACAGCTATGAAATTTCAGCATTCCTTACTCAAATGACAGTAAAATATTCAGGGGAAATTAACTTATACATATGTAGTTATCCACTTAATTTTAAATTAACTCAAGAAATCGTGATAAAATGCAGAAAGTAGGTACTTTTATGTTTACCACACGTCAAGGAGATAACATTATTTAATATGCTTTAAACTTTTATGCCCCAAATTTATCAAACTATGTATTTTGGCTTTACGTTATCATTATCACTGGTATAAAATGACTTGTTATTTTCTTAGTGATATATTTACAAACAGAAATTTCTACTATCACTGCTATCACACGAAAACATCTTGAAATGTGAGAGATCTAGAAATTTGTTCTAATTTACACATAGAACAACGGCAACGTGAGTTCGGGTTTACCCATAGGCGCTCCACCCAATGCACGAGAGTCGAGGCGGCGTCGAGGCCGCAGCGACAAAGAGGCGCGCTTTTTCTATATTTTCTACTAGCAGTTCCCGCGAGCTTCGCTTCGCCTTAAAAAGTTTTCCCGCGGGAATTCCGGGATAAAAAGTAGCCTATGTTCTTTCTTAGGGTCTAGACCATCTGTATACCAAATTTCATTCAAATCCGTTCAGTAGTTTTGGCGTGAAAGAGTAACAGACAGACAGACAGACACAGTTACTTTCGCATTTATAATATTAGTTAGGATAAGTATACGACGATATTTCGACTCTTATAGTCCAGTCAATAAATGACCCAAAATGAGGTGTAGAGTGCGTTTGCAGGTAACTAAGCGATTCTTTCAGAAACTTGTTCAGGGGGCTTAGATTGTTAACATACCAAAAGTCCTGACTCCTAGGTGATGAGCAAACTAAGTCTATAGATCTTTTTAAATCTAAAGTTCGTCTCCACTACCTCCAAGAGCAGAACATTCAGCTTAACTGATCCCTATCTATGCGATGATGATGATAGTAATTTTAAGTTTATGTATGTATATGTGTATGTATGTAATGTATGTATGTATGTATCATGTATATAATTATTTACTTATATTGTATAGGTATAGTTATATTAATATTTTGGTTAGGTACTCAATTTAGACCATCTTCTATCGTAAGCACTACCAATCACTTTTTCAACATCACCAAAGGTTAACTGGTAGAAAAAGCTGCTAGCATTAAGTTCGCCTTTGTAACAATTTATTTTGTTCAATAAAGAGTTTAATAATAATAATAATGAGCGGGGGGGAGTAGGGAGTGACATAAGTAAGTATGCTACACAAAATTCTATAAAATAAACAAATCGTATGTTATATGTACTTGTCTGGGTACACAATTTTTAGGTCAGGGGTGAAGTGTAACCTCTATTAAATAAATTATTTCAATAACATGAGATTATCGAAATAACGTTTACGAGTACTAACAATATGCTTACTAAAGGATAAAATAAGATAAAATATGTTAAAGGAAACTTTATCCGATTGTAAATTAAATAAGAAACCTTCACCTACGTCACACTGCGCCCTAGGTCACAGTATTTATCTTCAGAATACTAAATTAGGTATTTATGTTGGTAATACATTCAATTCATGTATTGGGAAGTGGTGAGGTGTAGGTGTTATACCTATTAAGTACTTTTATTTATAAATTAACACCTATGTATGTAGATATTATTTTACGCATACATTTTGAACAATTGATCCTATTTTGATGCTCATGGCAAATAATATGAAGCACACTGGTCCACACCATAAATCACCATATCAACCTCGAGCCATTTGAGCCAAGTGCATCTATAATATCTAAAAGCAATATTGACAACACAAACCCACTGCTCAAACTTATAACTGCCCTTATAAGGAGCTTAAAATCATCCGGAGCATCAACAACCCTGTGAGACAGCGTCTATATTTATAACGATAACTTATATATTAGGTATATATCTATCTGTACATATATGAGTATATCGTGGGCGCAGCATGATTAATTGAATACCAATTGACGTCATGTTGAAACTGAATTGGAATTCGGACTATTTAGAACTCAGTTTGTTTTATTGGTGGGCGAATTGATAGGAAAGAAATTATTTATTTAACGGTTATGTATCATAGGTACAAGTATACTTATGATGAAATTGATGAAACATGTTTTGGAACGTTGTATTCGATAATTCTGGGAATATACCATAGCGAATTTGCTTTCATTATCATTTATTGTCGACATTCTAATAAGAAAACTCGGTAATTACCGAATAAGAGGTTGGTTTATTACTAACGTGACCATACGTCCCGCTTTGGGCGGGACAGTCCCGCTTTCAAGCTGTGCGTCCCGCTGTCCCCCGCGGGGGCAAAAATGTCCCGCTTTCTTAAACAGAACAAACGATAATTTAAATTACCTACATTTTGTAACTTCATCCCATATTTCCTTTCTTTCTTTTAATCACTTGAGACGACTATTTATCTTCTTATCACTTACTCACATAGACTATAGGGAGTAATATGAGTCCGAGTTCCACCGAGACTCCGCGAGTAACTTTGTTCAGTGACGATCATTGACTCGCTCTTGCTCTATCGTGTATAGAAATTTATCTCGCTCACCTACCAATTCCTAACAAAGAAAAAATGCGTGGGAGTACATGTTTTCCAAAAAAGTAATCTGTATTAACTGTGAATGTGAAAATAAGATAAGATGCACTATTGATAAGAACTTTAAATTAAATTACTCAAATTATTAAAAAAAACAAAGTATGATCAAGAATTTTGTAGCGTCTGATATGAGAACACGCAAAAATTTCGAAAAACTTTTTCGAATTTGAAACACCGAATATGTACCTAATTTACAAAATATTGCAATAACGTTTTTTTTAATATCGATTTATAAAAATCTAATTAATATAATAATCACGAAGGTTTGTTATTACGATTGTTAAATGCACGAACGTTACAGATTTATTATAATCACGAAAATATGATAATTCGTTTTTTTGTCAAAACTAAAATGAACATTTCAAAAACTTTAGAACCAAAACCTAAAGACAGGTGCGACGACGATCAAAGCGAGGAGAAGCGTGTTAGGTGCACATAGATATCGAAAAACAAAGCGGAGCGTTTCAAATATAAAGTAAAATATTGTTAAATAGAAAACTATTTGTAGTAAGTATTTGTTGTTAAGTTACACAACAAAGCAAAACAGTTGTTCGGATTTTTACGGTGTTTAACCTTAAAAACCTTAGGACCTAAACTTAAAGATAGTTGCGACGACGAGCAAAGCGAGAAAGAGCGTTTAGGTGTACATTGATGTCGAAAAGCAAAGCGAAGCGCAGCAAAGCAGAGCGAGCAAAAAAAAATGTTATTGTTAACTAAGTTACATTCGGGGATTTGTGTTTTCGGAATATTAAATAAAAAATCGTACATTTAAAACATCGAAATTATAACAATCGAATACTTTGGTAATTTTAATAAATCTGTGTTTTGAAATTCGTTTATAAATTTTTCGTAATTTTCGTTATTCAGAATCTTAAAATTTACTAGAACTATGAAATTCATAATTTAAAAAATCGTTATTTTCATATTCGTAAAAACTATCTAAAAGTGAGACTGAAAACAGAAGAAGATATTGATGAAGCCACTTTTTATATAACAAATAAAATACAAGAAGCAGCCTGGCGTTCAACACCTGAAATCAAATTCTCAGCAAAACCAGTAAACATACCATTGGAAATAAGAAGAAAAATCGGTGAAAAACGAAAACTCAGAAGGCAGTGGCAACTGAGTCGATCTTCTCAAGACAAAATGAATCTAAATAGAGCAGCCAGAGAACTAAAGGAGATAATAGAAGAAAATCAAAATGCAACCTTTAAAGATAAGTTATCTCAACTCTCAGCCACAAAGAAAGACAACTACTCATTGTGGAAGATAACAAAAAACTTGAAAAGGCCACAGCAACCAATTTCTCCTATCAGAACACCGCAGGGTGCTTGGGCTAAAACACCACAAGAGAAAGTTGATGTCTTTGCAGAGCACCTTAGTCAAGTTTTCACACCAAACAGTTCAAATATGATGGAATTTGAAAAAGAAATAGACCAAGTGATAAATAGTGACCAACAACTATCACCTCCAATAAAACTAATGACACCCAACGAGCTACACCGAACAATAATGAAGCTAAGCAACAAAAAGGCACCGGGTTTTGACCTCATAACTGGGGAAATTCTGAAGCATCTTCCTAGAAAGCCAGTAGTTTTCCTGACAATGCTATTCAATGCTGTCTTTCGAATACAATATTATCCTAAACTATGGAAAGTGTCGCAGATATGTATGACCCCCAAAGATGGCAAGCCACCCACTGATCCTGGCTCATACAGGCCTATAAGCCTGCTACCATTACTATCCAAAGTGTTTGAAAAGGTGTTCCTGCGAAGATTAAAACCTATACTCGATGAAGAAAAAGTTATCCCTGATCATCAGTTCGGATTTCGAGAAGAGCACTCCACTGTTGAACAAATACACCGCATTGTGGAAAAGATACGACTGTCCCTAGAAAAAAAAGAGTACTGCTCTGCAGCCTTCCTAGATATACAACAGGCCTTCGATAGGGTGTGGCACAAGGGTCTCCTATTTAAAATAAAAAACCTGTTACCTAATTCCTTCTTCATGGTGCTAAAATCTTACCTACATGGCAGGAAATTCCAAGTCAAAATAGGAGAAACTACTTCAAAACTATATGAGATCCTAGCATCTGTCCCACAGGGTTCAGTCCTCGGTCCAGTGCTATACTCCATCTACACAGCCGACTTGCCTTGCAAAGATGATGATGTTGTTATGGCAACTTACGCTGATGACACAGCCTGTCTTTCGAGCAATAAAGACCCCATCCTAGCCTCACAGAAACTGCAAGCACAACTGGACGAGATTGATGTCTGGCTGCAAAAATGGAGGATCAAATCCAGTGCCACAAAATCGGTTCACGTCACATTCACCCTACGCAAAGGTGACTGCCCCCCTGTAAACTTGGGACGGGAACAACTACCGCATAAAAATTGTGTGAAGTACCTTGGTCTGAGACTAGATAGACGACTTACTTGGGCTGAACACATTAAAGCCAAAAAAACAGAAGCTAACCTACAATATCAGAAGCTGAATTGGCTGATAGGAAGACAGTCGCCTCTCTCACTCAACAACAAACTGCTGGTGTACAAGTGCACCATAAAGCCAATCTGGACTTACGGCATCCAACTCTGGGGATCTGCAAGCAACTCCAACCTGGAAATCCTACAACGCTTTCAGAATAAAGTACTCAGGGACATATCTGGTGCTACTTGGTATACCCGAAATGCTGAAATACACGAGTACCTGGGGATGCCCACAGTGAAAGAGGAAATATGCTCATACAGCTCCAAATATCAGGACAGGTTACAGGGACATACCAACAAATTAGCGAGAGATCTACTGATGAGTGACCCCGAGGATACTCGACGGTTGAAGCGATGGCACATCCTGTCCCTCAGTGACAGAATCTAAGTGGAGATAAGGTGGAATTAGAAACCAAGGAGATGATGTTCACTGGACCATCACCCAAAACAAGGAGGGATAATGAACATACAATCTGATGAAGACAGAATGTCGATGGAAGATGAGAAAGAGGACAAAAAAAAAAAAAAAAAATATTCGTAAAAACGTTATTCGAATTTATGTAGTGTACCCGTCTGGTATATTTATAAAAACATAGTAAGTACTTAGGTATCCTAAATATACCAACTTAACAAGATTATTAGATAAATATAAATAAAAAATCATTCACCATTCGTGCATCTCTTTCACATTTCACTCTTTCATCGTAGGGATTGAACTTTCAATTGATGCACTGAGCAAACTGAGCGAAAAGATAAGAAGATAAGAAAGAAAGATAATATATGCATCTTTGAGGGATATGGAATTCCGCAGGTGTCCCGCTTTGACAAAAAAAATAAATGGTCACGTTAGTCATAGACGCTGTACGAGCGTAAACATCCTCCAAATTCGACAAAATGTGTCCAGCTTGATGTTCCGCTAAACATTGTATTAAAACTCGATAAATAACTTCACTAGCTTGACTACGAATATTTTTCTTCATATTCCTAATTGCAAAAAAGCGTAAATTGTTGCTTTTATCTAGATTATCCTTATAATTAATAAGAAAATTAAAAAAAAACAGCCAACCGCCTATTGACATAAACAATTGTTATGACTTTTATGTTTCTTTTCTATTGGTGCCAGGCTCCTGAAAATTTTAGTTCCTCAAACATTAATTTCAGGACTTTATAGTTTCACTGTATGTATTATGGTTATTTCATAATGAACCGATAATAGTTATTTGGACCATTATAGGCCGTTATATTAAATTCCTTTGCTCGTCTTCATAAAAAAACCCTTTGGGAGATTTTGTAAATTTATGTCATTTTCACAGAGTACTTTGGTAATTTTACCATCAGTTAGGCACCTAACCTATGAAAACAACCATAAAATTGCATAAAATACTTGTTTTAAAGAGTAGGTATATAATATGAATCAACTTTCTCGTGCAAACAATTAACAATGTGACCATTTCAGCATAAGAAAGAGCTTTATAAACGATAGCACTTACGTTCAAAATACACAATGGATGGAATCCACTATGAGGAAACTATAATTAATACCGAAGTTCCAGATCGGTAAATAATATTCATTTATATACCTATGTATGTACTTCTTCTTTAGCCTATAGTATATAGTCTACTGCTGGACGGAGGCCTCTCCCAAAGCATGCCATTGGATGCGAACTATAGCTTTCCGATTCCAATTATTACCAGCCACCTTTCGCAGGTCGTCACCCCATCAAGCCGGGGCTTCCTATATTATAATTAAATTTCCCGTAATTCTTAGAGCCATATTGTAGGTAGTAAATAATGTATATGTAATGTTAGGGTAATCAGATATCTCTGTGATACACTGGACCCACATAATAATACCAAAAACATAAACTTTTAGTTTACCTAGCTACGACAAAGGTGTAAGTCGATAGACAACTAGTTTGGTCGTCGAATTCTCGTACTTGGTATTATATCACTCTTCCACGACCTAAAGGTCACAACGAAGATAGGTCAAAGACACTACAGATACCATATCATAATTGATAACTTCCTCACGTCAAATAAGGGTTTACTGTTTGTGTGTAAACGATAATATGTATAGTATTTACAACAATTTTTTATGACAATACGGTCATTCAGGGATGTTTAAGGCGACTAACATGGAACAGGGTTTACTGTTTGTGTGTAAACTATTCGGTCATTCAGGGAGGGGTGACTGGCATGAAACAGGGTGTCTCCAATCTGAATCTACTGGCTCTGTGTGTAAAAACGGACGAACTTTGCAAATTACTTTCTGTAGTAGGATGAGAGCCGACATGGAATGGTCCACATGATTAACTCAGTGTAATGATTACTGATGATCGATATCCGTTATTCACTAATTCAGGTCGGCCGCATTATGACGTTGCCACTTACTGTGAAAACGGGATTACTTAGTCAGAATTAAACTGAAAATGAGAATTTAAACCACAACGTGTTGCTTGTCCCCAGAAGCGACTCTCAGCCGTTCATCAAGAATGGCGCGGCGGCCACCATCACCAAGGCGCAGACGCAGAAAGCGGCAGACAAGGCGGGACGGGGGAAGGCCATGCGACAGGTAACTGCTGCTTCCAAACAAGCAAGAGGCCTATGTAGCACGGGTCGCAAGGCGCGGACGCCAAGACGCGACAAAAGTTTTGCGTAGCTTTGAGAGCGAGTGCGACGGAAAACTTTTGTCACATCTTGACCTGCACGTCTTGCGCTCCGTGGTATACCTTCTGGTCCCAAACCGGAGTCAAGTTTAACCATTTTACCATTATTTTATCCTTAGCGTATCGGTCGGTGCAAAATACTATATCTGGACTAGGGTTTGTCACCATGGTGAACCATCGCAGTCGCTAGAGAGATCTAGTGTAGAAGCTGTTGTGGACCAGTGTGAAAGTCATTGTCTGAATACTAAGGAGAAAGAACGAACGAATTGCGTGACAATTATCGTTGTTTCGTTCAGCGATATATAGAGTGACCCCCCTTATACTTCATTAAACATCTGCCACTCACACCTCTATTGTCTCCAGGTGCTAGCATCAGTGGTGGCGAACCTGGGCACCATCAACACGGGCATGGCGTTCGGCTTCTCCGCCGTGGCGCTGCCGCAGATGCAGGGGGCCAACTCCACGCTGCCCGTCACTGAGGACCAGGCCAGCTGGATCGGTTAGTTTACTATCAGTATCAGACATGTTAGTAACTTGACTAAATGAGTGGCCATCTGCGCATGTTGCATTTGAACGGGAGGTTCACAAAGGGCATATTTTTGTGGCAGTGGACATGCACATCTCTCCCTAACGTTACTGTATTTACAACAGATAACTGATTTTCATATGTCTATCATGAAAGAGTCTTCTTCTTATTTATTTCCTAACCGAACATTCCGAACAATGATAGATTTATTCACTAACAAAACCTTTTGGATATATAACTGTTTGGACCAATACATTTACGGCTATTTCTGTACACGCTTAATTTTCTATCACCTAACTTCCACCCTCACCTTCCAGCAAGCCTCAGCTCCGCCGGCACGCCAGTCGGCTGCATTCTCAGCGGGTACCTGATGGACGCCATCGGGCGGCGTCCCACGCTCATCGTCACGGAGATCCCGCTCATCCTCGGCTGGCTGTTGGTGGCGTTCGCGCAGAATGTGCCCATGCTGTATGTAGGTAAGGATATAATGTGTTTTCAGGATGGCCACCAATCATTGTGCTCTATTTAGCCAAGTAATCAGTAAAATCGTCAAAACCATGCCTCTTTATACGTCTCGGTCTCGGTCTACCGAAACGACAACATCCATCGACTGAGCACCCATTAATATGACTTAAAAATGTAGTCGATTATTTTATGGATGGGTCTGCCTTCCTTCGTGATTTAATAGCGAAAAGTAGCTGAGGGAATCTTAAAAAAGAATCGTTTCCGAGAGTTGGTTGTTGGTGATGAGTACGTAGAAAACATAAAACGATAGATCTCTTATAAACTTGCACCTTTTCATCTCCCAGGGAGGCTGCTAATAGGCCTGGGCTCCGGCATGGTGGGGGCGCCAGCGCGCGTGTACACGTGCGAGGTGTCTCAGCCGCACCTGCGCGGCATGCTGGGGGCCCTCGCCTCTGTGGGAGTCTCCTCTGGTGTCCTCATACAGGTATGTAAATCATGTACCACTGATTTAGAGATGTCAGAGGGCAGCTTGGAAACATCTGACAGTCGGGTTGCCCACTTACCTGACTACTCTCTTAAAACAAGCTCGCTTGTGTTTGGATCCACCAACCCGTACTAGTCCAGCGTGGTGGACTATGACTAAACCTTATTAGGTCGGTTAGGGAATGGTAATAAATGCGATGGACGTTAAAAAAGGACATTTGATACTTCACAAAGGGAGGCTCCCGGTGCAAAGATAGGTTCTAGTCTAGCATAATTACTTTTGGGTTTTGGGCTTGAATAAAACTGGCATTCAACTAGATACTGGCTACCTTAATTTAAGCTAAGTTGTTTGTACCTCTGTATAGGATGTAAGTAAAGGAGTCACCAATGAATACATTCTGTGACGTTTTTACAGTCACCTAATTGTACTAATAAGCATAAATACAATGGATTTAAATGTTATGCAAGTACTTGCGGTGATAATTACAGTGAATGAATGTGTGGTTGTAGTAAACAGTACATTCTGTTGGGAACAAAGACATTTATTTATTTGTTTAAAGTGCGCGTTTTGTACAAGGGCATGGAACACATTTGTTTGAGTAATTTCTGGTTGAATTTAAATTGTTTGTGGTATTTTTTATAGGTAACCTATTTAGGTAAAGTGGATGTGGGATAGTACCTCGCTTGCTTCTGCAAAAGAGTTTTAGAGATTACTATAAGGGTTGTAATGAGAAGTTTTATAAACCACAGGTAGATAAGAAAATATTACCCTTATAAAAAACTTCATTAACACCATCTGCCTAACGAATGTAAAAGTATACAAACAAAATGCGACATCAAATATTTTGATCACGATAAATTGATTAGCTCGTAGGCACTAGAATATAACTCATCTAACTCATCAAATGAAATTGTCACGATAGTCATTGAGAAACCACTTGCGTATGAATATTGCAAATAAATATATTTTACCCTTGTTATTCTGACCATGATAGGTAAGTGTTAGACAAACATTGGGAATCTACGCGAAAACAATAGTAACACGATTATTATTTAAGTAAGCATCTACCTAAACAAGCTAAGCTTCCAAGATGTCCAAGATACACTTACACTACTTTGTTGTTTTGCAACACCCTGTAAATATAAAGTTACCTACTTTAATAAAATGGCCAAAAATAAGAGCTTGACGTGCGCAAATTTAACCAAAACAAACCATCTCCAGACAACGAACTGACATGATAAATTTCACGATTCACAGCTTCCTATCAAACAAAAGAAAATACCAAAGTTATCTACAAAATAAACAGCGGTGCTAATCCGTAACGTCAGAGTACTTACCTTCTACGAGCAGGTTTTCCACTTTTCCAGTGGGAATTTCGTAATTAAAAGATAACTGTAAAACTTAGGTACATCTTAATCCTGTTGTTTCATCAACATCCAGTCATTTTCCACTCCCAAAAGTCTCCAGTCAGCCACTACTACCGACTATTTGTCTCAGGTCGTCGATTCAGCGGGCAGGATGGCGTCCCGCGCTTCGCTTGCCTCTTTATGGTCTATTGTGATCGCGATCAAATCGTCTTTAATATCGTCTAAGACGTGCCGTATACGAAATCTTATAGAATAGGGAGTCGAGACATGTCGTGATGCTGAGGCTTATCTCTAGATAAATGGTGTATGGCATTGTTTTTGTTTAGTGTGAAATTAGTCCATATGGCGACCGCAAACATTTGTGACGACAATAACATCAACACATTGTTTGTCGTCAGTTAGACCAGTCGACGTCGTCACGAGAGAGGGTCACGATTTATTTTACACTTAAGTACCTACTTAGGTGTTGGTAGTATTTCAAAATAGTTTAACTAAAAAGTACTAAATACTTAGGTAAGTTTTGTTTCAAAGTTTATTCAACATCAACATCCTCAATATCCAAGCCGCACGATTAATTGGTGATAAAGGCCAACAACCTCCGGGTAACTAAACTCAAAATTATATTAGTAAAATAAAAATTATGAAAGTATTTTTCCTGACTGGATTTTTCAAGCAACGTATTATGTAAAAAGCAAATGTTTAATGATATCACGTGGCTGAAAGTAAACAGTTATTTCTTTAAATATGAAATTTACGCAACCTATCAATCATTCAGGAGAGGCGGATAGCATCGCTCCAACTGACTTGTTGATTCTAAAACTTGATACATGAAGGTGAACCTCGCGAAAATGTAAACGGAAAAAATAAACACGGAAGATATTTTAAACACACACCCACTCTAACCTCCTGGGTTTATAAGATTCTACTGTTGAACGGTTAATCTATGAAAAATCGGTTAAAAATAATTGTTTACAAAAAAATCTATATTTATGAAAATTTCCATCCAATATTTTCTTACACACGCACAGAGCCCGTAAAAAATCCACTATAGAACATGAAAGGCCGGAGCGCTATAATATCCATGTTTGGCGGGCGGGTTGGAGACAGAACACAAACATTGAACACCCTTAACCAGAGTCAACTATTTGTCATTAAACAAATATCTACCGAAGCCGGGAATCTAAGCCGGGACTCACGGCACAACACAACAGTCAGAGATACACATAAGCACTTCGCCATGTGAGCATCCGCATTTGTTATTTATAAGCACTTATTATTTCCAAAGAGCATTTTTATAGTATAGCAGTCCACTTTACAGTTCATCAAATCCCAAGAAATACCTATACACCATTAACTCATTAACCCCATAAACTCTTCCATTCCAGTACGTGATCGGCAGCGCGACCTCATGGCAGATCCTGGCGGGGGTCAGCGCGATAGTTCCCTTCATCTCCTTCGTGGGCATGATCCTGCTGCCAGAGACCCCCAACTATCTCCTGCAGCAAGACAAGAGGGAGGGCGCAGAGAAGTCGCTGAACAAGCTGCGGGGCTCCACCTGCAATGTGGACGAGGAGATACAGCGGATGATCACGTTTAAGGAGAAGAACCATGTGGACCCGTAAGTTATAATATAATTAATGAGATATTGTTGGCGTCATCCGTTTTTTTTTACTTTAGGCAAAAACAGTTATTGTTGAAATCAAAGTTGTCTCTGTAGCTTTTTACTACTGCAGTCCCGTTGACCGATATGTTATTAAAATCATCATCATAAGCCAAAAAATGTGTTGGAAATAGCGAAGGCCTCACCAATCTACTTTATAGTAGTATTAAATTTTTGAATAGTTCTGCTACTTCTCTTCTTCAAATCTTGATGTAAATATCAGGGTAGTTATATAATACAGTCAGGAATCACGTCATCAAAAACTAAAACCGTTTCTTTGTTTTCAGTCTCAAGACTCCTCGTGAAATCATCAAAGCTCTCCTGTCGCCTTCAGCCCTGAAGCCTTTTACGATATTAGCGGTCTACTTCTTCATCTACCAGTGGTGCGGAGTCAACACCATCACGTTCTATGCCGTTGAAGTTTTTGAGGTTAATATTATCATGTTTACCATCAGTAGCTTCAGCTTGCCCTATTTTCTACGATTAAAGTGAGGAATATCATCTTCATCAACCATAACATGAGAAAGAGTCAACGTTCCAAGTACTATTCCATTACCATCTGACATGGTGACATGTCTCCGATGTTAGATATACTTATTTTGATTTTGATCCATTTTAATACTTATTTTCAGGCAGTTTATTTTTACCCGTACCTAATCATACCATCTTCTTCCTCCAGGCGTCCGGGTCTACCCTGGACAAGTACTGGGCGACCATCACACTGGGTGTCATTCGTGTCATCTTCACGGTGGTGGGCTGCATACTGTGCCGGCGCTGCGGGCGGAGACTGCTGACGTTTGTGTCAGGTTTGTATACTTTTGAAGTTTAGGTGGAGCTTCATGAGTGAATGTGGAGATGTATTCTCCTAACGCTGTGTTGCCTCCACTCAACTATTATTAAGCTTCATCACATAAAAACTGTGTCTGGCCAAGTGACCACAAATAATAGAACTAAGAGCGAGATTTTATCAAATCAGTGGTGCCAAAAGCCAGGACAAAAGATCGTAGCCCATTTTGTCGTCATGCATCGGAGCCTTCAGGGTTTTTAATTTCCATTCAGTTATACCAAAAAGCTAAATCATAATCCATATCTCTTCCAGCAATCGGCTGCGGAGTGACAATGATCACTCTCAGCGCGTACATGTATTGGCTCCAATATTGGAAGGCCAACAACATCGTGCCGGTCCACACGTGGATCCCTGTGGCCAGTATCTTCCTCTTCACCGTGGCCTGCACGCTCGGCTACCTCATCATACCCTGGGTCATGATTGGGGAGGTTTACCCTACTCAGGTTAGTGATGTCTTCGGTTTTGTGTTATATTGACGCTTCAATTCATAACAATTCATAGTTTTGGACATGTTAGAATTTCCATAGTAAAACTTTTAAAGTTACTTATGCTGTTGGGCGGAATCTCATATCATCTACACCTTCTTCTTAAGATAATAATTATCAACGCACTAAAGAGCCTCTTTCCATGTTTCTATGGTAACCTAACATCCTCAAATTTCCGTCACAGATCCGAGGAATAGTGGGTGGCATGACGACCTGTGCCGCTCACCTGTCGGTGTTCTCAGTGGTGAAGACATTCCCTCTCATCAGACACACGCTCAACGACTACGGAGCCTTCGCGCTCTATGGAACCATGTCGTTGTTTGGTAAGCATCGTTAGGTATCATCAGCGTTATCGTTCACTGTTGGTAATGGGCCTCTCACAAGAAATGCCGCAACACAATCCTTTCTCATCCATCCACTACCGGCTTCTTGTCTAAAGGTTAACACCTCTTGATATCGTCTATACCGCCCACCTTCGTCAGTGGGATTTTGCAATAGGAATATGTTTTTCTTCGTCCAGATTATGACCATTCAGATAAATTGCTGAATATAATTCTAATAATGTAGAATAATCTATCTGTGAATAACTTATTTCCAATGAATTTAATCGCCGAAATAATTTCAAAGTACCTTTTGCATATGAATACAAACACCATTATTATCTTTATAATTTCAGGAACAATATTCTTCTACATATTCCTCCCTGAGACGAAGGGCAAGACGCTGCAAGAGATCGAAGACTACTTCTGCGGCAGGACCAAGTCTTTGCAGAAGAATAACTCCAAAGGAGAACTGGCGTGAAAGTTCACTTTCAAAATGTTTGAAAGAATGGACCATGTTTTAAATCACTTCCTTGTGGCTTGAGCCTTTGCTTTGTTGAGTGTCGTGAATATGTTTGTATATTAAATTAATGTTACCGGCATGACTGCTTAGACTAAAGAGCAAGCGAAAGATATGCGGCAAGCTTTTCCTAAAACGCGTTTAAAATTATTCGAAGTGTTTTTCCATTATTTCTGTAATAATGAATATATGATTGTATTTATATTGCTATAATGACGAATGATTGCTGTTATAGGACTTGTAATAAATAAAAAGTATTATTTATTTTAAACATAAATTAAGTATAATGTATAACAAATTTAGGTACTTACATGTAGAAATGAAAAACTGTACCAAAATTTTCATTTTTAGAGGTGCCTGTCTGAAATTATATGCCAAAAACATAATGAAGTGTATTTACATATTTTTTTTGCAATGTCGATGTGTATTAAAAAAATGTAAGTAAGTAATTTATATTTGCACTGTAAACAGTCAAGGACTTGTACGTAAACACATACTAAAATTACTTATGTTGAATGGTGCTAACGAATCTACCTGTTAAATAATGTAAGTAAGAGTAGGAATATTTTTAGGAAAGTTATACTACAAAATCGTACATAACTAATGTATATTTTTAGATGAGTTTTACAATGACGACTCCCTTATACTTAGGTATTTACAAAATAAAGTATTTTCTATCGATAGATGTCTGAGGATAAAATTGTAGGTACTTTGATGTAATTTCGATGTTGTAATATTTATGACTGTTGGGCCCGTTAGCTGATCACGTATAATTTTAAAAACACCAGAAATTTAATTAGGTACTATTTCATTGGTAATTGTTGGGTACATGAAGATGATTCTGTTACTTAGCTGCTTGTATAAAAGTCATAATGTTTATACACGAACATGTATGTATTATTACTTACGTCTCTATAAAAACCGTATCAAATTCATAAAATTAAAATTTTCAATTTTTTCACGACGCCATTCCTGTACTTTTCTGAAAAATACGAATATCTGTAAGTAATTAATTATATCGTAATACTCTTAGGTATATTTAAAACATATTATTTTAAAGCATTTGTGATAGTTCGATACAAAATGGTAAATGAAACACCTTACGTGCCAATGTTACATAATTATAATATATTAAATAAATACGTCTTAATATTAAGTTTTATTGTTTTATTTCTTTTGGAAGGCTCAGGTGAATATTAAGGGATTTCAGGGTATCAGTATGAGATCGGAATAACCGACTAAGCAGCTCACTTCTGTTTTCATCTACCTACATTGTAGAAGAGAAGCATTCGGTTTTATCGTTTTTCATATTTTTTTGTTACCATTGTTTTACAACCTGTGCCTAAACAGTATGCATTGCTGCGATATTAAAGTGGAAGTGTAGCACTCATGGCTTATTGGTTACTGCAATATTTGATCACAGTAATTTTATTTACAAACTCGCTTAGTGAACACATGAAAACTTTGGTTGATGCGAAAGTTAAGCCGTTCACGGGTAAGTTAATTAATTCTGTATAACTACGAAAATGAAACAAGAAAGAAAGCGTTACACTTATATTATCCTATATTCCCCATTTTGACCCGCGACGTCATGTAAATACCTACAATCAAACCAAACAGTCCGATAGCCGATCCGAAAATCTCTATAATCAGTATCTTCACGAAGAGGCTAGGGTTGGCAGCATCAGCCAGTGCGGCCCCAGATCCGACCTGGCCAACACACATGCCACACACGAGGTTCACCGCTCCGACACACAGCCCTGACCCAAACAGCACGTACCCAGCCAGATAATTCTGGTTCTTAGTCGCAGGGTCCATGGGCTCAGCCACCACTTCGAGTATACCTGCGAGTATAATCGCAGTAATCAGTCCATAGATGGCGACAGCTTCGCAGAAAATCACCGATATGAGGTTCTTGGTTTTGATCCTTGGAGTCCGGACGCCTCCACCGATTATTGAAGTCCCGACGGTGTGTATGCCCGCTGAAGCTCCTACTACCGACAGTGAGACGGCCAGGGCCACGCCGATGTTGGCCCACATGTAGGGGGAGGTGCTCTCCAGAAACCAGCCAAGGTTTATGTTCTCCCCCTTGTTGGATAGCAGGTAGAACAAGGAGAACACAGGCAGGAGTACGGCCACGCAGCATATGGTCAGGATCACGAAGAACTTGAACATGTTAATAAATTACGAACTTTTCATGCAGATTGTTTAGCGATCGATTCATTAGCACTTCATTAGCGTCAAAATTGACGTTGTCATAAATGATCGATGGCTGAGAGGTCCTGGTGATTATTCTGAGTGCCAAGAGCCAAGGTGTTATCTTGTTGGTATTAGAAATAAGCTCGGAAGTGATGTTTGGTACAAATTCTTCAATTACACACACTCACTCACGCCTTGTACTAATGTACTTACTCCCTTGCGGGGTAGGCAGAGGTGCATTGCTGCATCCACTTTTCGCCAGAGTGTTCTGTTAGTCCCAATGTAATAGGGGGCGGGCCTATTGCCATTTTACGGGCACATCCAAGACCCGAGAACAAATATCTGTGTTTAAACAAATATCTGCCCCAGCCGGGAATCGAACCCGGGACCTTCGGCTCAGTAGTCAGGGTCACTAACCACTACGCCATTCGGTCGTCTTGATTTTCCTTAGAAGAATACTTATCACTATACATATTTCAGATCCACAACTCAAGACAAAGGGCCTAGAATTCGACCAGCTGTCCCGCGCAGACATGCTGAGAATTGTGAGGTTATTTGGAGACAATGTGGATGAGGAACTATCGGGAACTAATGGGCCACTCTTCGATGCACACTTTTACAACAACAAATATACAAACAAGTTCATCTATCCCCAATTTCATCAGCGTCTATAGGAAACGTTGAATAGTAAAGAATACTTCTATGCTGTGTATTAAATGTCTCTCTTTTTTATTATTTTGATGACGATTACATCTGAAGCTAATCTGACTTCCGGTTATTTCCTTCCACCTCAATAACAAACACTAATCCCACTTCAGCACACTTCAGTGTTTCGTCACCAACACGCAAACAAGTGAATGTGTGTGTAAAGAAGTACTTATATTGATTCCTTCACATTCACAATCTATATTACTCAAAATTATAAGCATAGGTACGTAGGTACCTGAAAAACATGAAAGATCTGGTAGTTGTCGAATGTGGAAGGGCGAAGACTGTGTTCTTCAGCTCATTGGAAGAAACCAAGTCCAGGAGTGGACTTAGCATACTGACTTATTGGCTGATGAATATGATAGATAGATAAATCATTTATTTGTTCCACTTAAACATAACGCATAAGTAGTTACATCAAATTATCTAATTTACCTGTACCTATCTAGGTACAGGTAAATTATGGGAAATGTGTGTGTTGAAGCAGACCAAAAGGGAAGCAACACAGCGCATATGTTTGCCCTTAGGGACAAACCACTGATTTTGAGTTACCTCCCTGGTATGAGAGGCATTTTTCTTACTATGACTACCTTTAAACAGTCTTCCAGATTCTGCAGAATGGAGGGCGTCCCACGCTACGTTGCGGTCCCCACACGTAAACTGTAGCTACTATTGACAATGCGCCGCACAATGCGAGTGAGAAATCTCAACTAGAGCTCTAAATCAACAATAAGTTAATGACTGTAGCTGATACGAGTATTATGTACTAGCTAATATAAGTAAATATTGCTATTTGTTGACTGTCAGTTGTTTATCGGAGTACATTGCCACTGGACGTCATGGCTCGCTGGGAGAATATTGAGAGTGTTCAGCTGTTCAGAGAATATCTTAGAATAGAAAGCGTTCATCCAAATCCCGACTATGGTAAGTATTTGATTCTATATACCAATGTATTTAAAAAAAATACTAACTACTATTCTGTAAGTTAGAAAGGCTAGAGAGAGGACCAAACAGGATTCGATTTACGATAGTTGATTATCAACTTTTTTCCACTAAAGCTTAGCAGGGGATTTTTTAATAACTTGGGGATCCAAAGCACGAAAAAAAGGTTGTAAGTAGATATTTTTTTAGTACGGGTTCTGTTCTTAGTTTATTTACTTAAATAATAGATAGCTCTTTATCATTTCAGTGTGATAGCATGAAGATATGATAACTTTCTGGATTACTATTGGTACAACAAAATAACAATTATAATCCAAAAATAATAATATAGGTACGGCATAAAAATATGTATCACACTTATGGCCGCCATACACGGACCGGTCTTGCCGTCAGAGTCTATAGCTTGAGATTGCCAACTATCGAAGCAGTTGCAACTGCTTGATGGATTCGTGTATGTTGTACGCACGTAAAAGTCTGTAGTCCACTATGCAGTCGTAACTTGAAGCAGTTGATCCTGACTGTAGGAGGGACATTTGGAGCCCCCTGCAAGCAATCCGTGTATGGGGCGGGCCTTAACCAGATATTGCTATAAACACCTCATTATTCTAATTTATAAACGTATTCTGGTGTGGGGTGAAGACTTGCGAAAGTTGACTGGTAATTATTGGATGCGGAAAGCTATAGATTGCATGCAGTGGCGTGTATTGGGAGAGGCCTACATATGTCCAGCAGTGGACTGCTTCAACTGGTTCTACCTTTTTTGGCATAAGATTTTTTTGCCTAATCTCGTATTGCATAGTAACGTTTGGTCAAAGTCTCGTTACGCCGAAAATCGTATGGCATAAATCTCGTTTAGTAAAAAGTTATTTCGCATAACATTGTTTAGCCTAGTAATGGTATGGCCAAATCTTGAATAGCCTAATAATGCTATGGCATAGGTTTATACAAAGTAATAATATTCGTTTGGCTTTAACTTTTACGGAGCGTCTCCCTACATAGCGCAAACTGGTGCCTTGTATTGTTTCCGCTGTTTGGAAAACGCTCCGCTCCGCTTCGCTCCGCTTCGCTGCGCTCCGCTTTGGTTTTGATGAACATGTGCACCTAACACGCTCCTCCTCGCTTTGCTCGTCGTCGCACCTATTTTTAGGTTTAGATCTCATGGGGTTTGTAATAATTATATTGATCGATAACTTTCGATTTTTTGATCATACAATATCGCAATTTTCGGGATTTAGGAGAAAAATACCACAATTTTTACATTTACTACATACTTAATATATTATTTATTAAGATAACATTAGGAGAAACAAGATTATACATAGGTATAGACGAACATAAATTTGAGCAAACGAAACTTAGGTGTATAAAGATTGTGCCTTAAAGAGTTCTAGACGAAACGAGCCTTATGCCACATAAGTCTTGGCAAAGTGATGGTTCGGCCAAAAAAGTTTAGACCATACGAGTTATGCGAAATGAGTTTTGGTCAATAAAGATTATGCCAGATGAACGGAACCCGCTTCAACTATATAGGCTGATGATGATTCTAATTTCCATACCAACATAGTTCAGACATTCATCATGTCCCGACATTATACATACCAAACATCGCTATCTCCTTTACATAAACTTTTTCTTTCAAAATTCCCCAGAGCCATGTGTGGCGTTCTTCAGGAGATACGCCGCTAGCCTGGGCCTGCCTATGAGGGTCGTGGATGTGGTCCCAGGGAAGCCCGTGGTCATCATCACGTGGCAGGGCCTATGTCCAGAGCTGCCGTCCATCATGCTCAACTCACATATGGATGTCGTGCCGGTTTATGAGGTATACTGGGTATACAGGGTGTAAATATAATGGTGGTTGTAGTAAGCCAAATATACAGGGTGTTGCAAAAAGATAAACAGTATGGTAAGCTGAAAGCGGTGACTCTGTAGGTCATTTGGAACAACTGTTGTTGTACAACTCTTGAAAATTTGCAGAAGTTTTCTTGAAAACAAAATTAATTTGATGATAATTTTTAATTTTAACACAACAAATTCTAAGTAAATTCATTGGTTAATATATAAAGTACCTACCTATGTTAAGTGTTAACATGAACTATCGGTGAACCCGACCAAAACAGAAATGGTGCTATTTACTAAAAAGACTAAAATAGGCAATTTAAAACTACCTAAACTATTTAATACAACCTTAAAGTTGACAAATGAGGAAAAATATGGCTAGACCACCGTTTAAGCTGGTCTAAGCATATTGACAAGACCCTGAGTAAAGCAACAATATCTCTTTATCAAACTAGTAAACTTGTTGGATGGATCTAAATGAGGATTAAAACCGAAGCTGTGCAAATGGCTGTACACAGCGGTGGTCAGACCTATAATAACCTATGGAGCAGTAGTTTGGTGGCAAAGATCAAACCTCACCACTGTGAAAAACAAACTACGACAGTTTCAAAGACTTGCCTGTGTTTCAATTACCGGCTGTATGAAGTCAACTCCAACAGCTGCCCTAGAGATAATTCTTGGACTTCCGCCGCTTGATATGATCATCAAGCAGGAGGCCAAAGCGGCGGCGATAAGGCTAAGTAACCTTGGACTTTGGTCAACAAAGAATTCTGCACAGGGCCACAGCCGGCCGGATACTTGACACTGCCAAGATGTCGGCGCCCGGGTCCACTGAATGCAGCGACGCTATGATAACAACTTTTATCTTCGATAGAAGCTACACTATCAAACGAGATCCGTGCACATTGGATGACAATAACTACGACGTCAATATCTACATCGATGGAGCTAAAAACAAAAAGGGCAGCGGTGGAGGAGTATTCTGCCCGGAACTCAACCTGGAATACTCTGTCAGCTTTGGGAATAATGCTACTGTTTTTCAGCCAGCCGCCACGCCAGCCTACTTGACGGAGCTACACAAATAAAAGACACAAAAAATTGCTAGATATGCTTCTACACAGACAGCATGGCTATTCTATGTGCCTTAGGAAGAGCTGCGACAAAATCTAATTTAATTTTAGAATGTCACAGAACACTGGAAACATTGAGCATTTTGAAAGATGTAACAATACAATGGACGAAAGGTCATAACGATATCATTGGAAATTGCGAGGCTGACCGATTAGCGAGAACGGGGTCGAATATCCTACCTATAACACAACCACAACCATTTATTACTCTGTCACCAAAGGCAATAAGGCAATGTCTTACAGATAAAACACTATCCGAACACAATCACGAGTGGCAAAACCGAGTAGACTGTAGACAAACTAAAGCGTTCATTCCATCACACAACTATAAATTTACACGCTACCGTCCCGTAGTAATATACGTATCATTAATGGTAGGATTATTAACAGGACACTGTTGCGTGAATAAACACTTATATACCATAGGTAACTCAACTAGTCCCTTATGTAGGACATGTAAGGAAGTAGATGAGACGGTTGAACATATTCTGTTAGCTTGTCCACCTACTACAGAAACAAGATTATCTATTCTTGGACCAACAGAGCGCCTATCTCAGCTATTGCAACACCCAGGCTTGCTACTCCAGTTTACTCGGGAGCTAGGCTGGCTGAGCTGAAATCAAGGGGATACGTACAAAGGTTCCACTCGAGAGAGCCACGTACAGGAACTTCGCCCCCTACCAGAAAAGAATAGAATAGAATAGAAGTGTATATTTGTGAATACGTTATTGTTATGATAAGTAGGGTAACGTAACGTACCTAGGGACACTTTCGACTACCCCAACTTTGAATGAAGATATTGCAGCTTACAACTAAGATATTAATGTGAAATTTACTTTATTCGGTAGGATATATAATCTTTTATCACTAGTATTTGTGGTGGAGCTTTGGAATAGCCAGATTTTTTGAAATTAAGATTAAAGTAAAAATGCTTGTTTTGACCCAAGGTACGTTACACGTTTGTACTTTGGGACACTCTTAAGTGTACTTTGGGACAAATTGATTTATAATATTTTTAGCAAAAAGTCCTGTAATCATCGAAATTTTATAATTACATTGACATCATATTATCATTAGTTTATAACGAAATTATATTTTTACAAAAAGGAACATTCACTTTATATAAAATAAATAGGAATATTTTCTCCTGTTTTTACTTTATCTACTGCTTGTTTCAAACGTTCCAGACTGACTGCAACTCTCTCCATTCCAGTTTCACTATGCCACTTATAAGAACAGAGATATAAGACGTAATTTAGAAGTTAGCAGTCTCCATAGTACAAAACCATAGGAAATAGTGTCCCAAGGTACAAATTTAATTGTGTCCCAAGGCACAAAAAAGCAATTTTTAACAAAAAAAAATCAGTATCTTTATTTTTATGTTAGGAATCTTTCAGATAATTGCCGTATCATAAAAATAAAATAACTGAAAATATATACGTGATATCCATGTCTCAATTTTGAGCATGCCTCAATGAGATAAAGTAACTCAAAAAACTATACTAAAGTAAATTTTGTCTCCAAAAAACTTAATTTTGTCTTCACCTCACACTCGATCCCGGTATGATCACGAGACTCACTAGTTTGGCCAAGCGAGTAAAACACTACGCATAGGGTAGAATGATACTTTGTTAAATTTGCCAGTTTTAAAAATAAAATCATTGTCCCGAGGTACAAGCGTCCCAAGGTACGTTACGTTACCCTAGGTACCTTCCTTCTTAAATGATAATATATGAAAAATTTAAGTGCGAATTTGTAAAGAAAGGTTTTCTAGTCAGACCATGAAGTTCGTTTTTAGGGTTCCGTAGCCAAAATGGCAAAAACGGAACCCTTATAGTTTCGTCATGTCCGTCTGTCCGTCTGTCCGTCTGTCCGTCTGTCACAGCCGATTTACTCGGAAACTATAAGTACTACAGTGATGAAATTTGATGGGAATATGTGTTGTATGAACCGCTACAAAAATATGACACTAAATAGTAAAAAAAAGAATTGGGGGTGGGGCCCCCCATACATGTAACTGAGGGATGAAATTTTTTTTTTCGATGTACATACCCGTGTGGGGTATCAATGGAAAGGTCTTTTAAAATGATATAAAGTTTTCTAAAAAACATTTTTCTTAAAGTGAACGGTTTTTGAGATATCAGCTCTCAAAGTCGTAAAAAGTATGTCCCCCCCCCCCTCTATTTTTATAACTACGGGGTATAAAATTCTAAAAAAAATAGAGGTGATGCATGCTAATTAACTCTTTCAACGATTTTTGGTTTGATCAAAGTATCTCTTATAGTTTTTGAGATAGGTTGATTTAACTGTAATTTTGCTGCTACGGAACCCTTTGTGCGCGAGCCCGACTCGCACTTGGCCGGTTTTTGTACTTAGATTTGTGAAGTAAGTAAGAAACACGTGCCAACATACGTGGGTAAGTACATTGTAAGATTTGCAAGTAAATTAGTCACATGAAAGTAAGATAAAACAGTATAAATATATTACAATATTTACAATTAACATAATATTAGTAAGTTCTTAGGTATAATAGATTTCCATGGCGAATTCATGCAAATTTTATCATAGTTATTTAAATATTTTGCAATAATACACTGATCACGAGACTGAAGTTCTCCAGCACCTGTCATGATTTTAGAGCTTTTAAATAATTGTTTTACTGCCACGTCTGGGGTCATCCTAATGCATACAGCTCCAATTTTTTAAAACTTTATACTTAATTTAAAATTTGAAATTAACATTTACATTTTTACTTGGTAATATTCTGATGCGCTGTTAAATGTACATCAACATAGCAGACGGCGTTAATAAACTGGCCTTATCCATTTCGGATGGAGGATTAATGTTTTCATTGTTCGGGAGCGTAACTATTATAAACGCGAAACTCTGTGTTACTTTTTCGCGGGAAGCCGACACCCTGTATTAACATACGTATATTCTATTCTCTGTGGGGGTGTAAATACCTGACTCTCTCGAGTGGAACCTTTGTGCATTTTCCAAGGTCTAAACTGCTTTCCTAAGTTTGGACCATTTCCCATCATGCTGGTCCACTGCGAACTCGGCAGAAATATTCATGGCAGGAATTGTGTTTATGTGAGCTGTAACTATTACTTTATAATTAGGCGCTATCGTTGTTGCAAAAGTGGTAGACGGTTGAATGCGACAAACGCTAATCTGACTGGCCAATCCTTTCAGCCTTTCACTGCGATGATGAACGTAGCTCTAGTATTTTGTCATCGACACACAAAAATAATTTGAAAAAGAAGAGTTTAGATTTTCATGCCATTTATACTACCTATCTTCATAAGCGAAGGCGTTGTGAAATAAATATGCTCATCTATCATGAAACATCTGAGGCACATATTAAATATCAAATCAGTCTATCTAAAGGGAAACCAATAAGAACCTTTCGCCACTAAAAACTACCCTATTCCAGGAGCACTGGACTCACCCCCCGTTCTCGGCGCATCTGACGGCTGACGGCTGGATCTACGCCCGCGGCAGCCAGGACACCAAGCAGCTGGCTATTCAGCACCTGGAGGCGGTGAGACGGCTGATGCAAGCTGGGGTGCGGCTGAGGAGGACTGTGCATGTTACCATTGTGCCAGGTATGAGGTTTGAGCTACGCAATTCAGTAAAAAAACAACCTTTTCGAAAGCAAAGGGCGTCGGATAAGTTCCAGAAAGTTTTTGGTATTGAATGTAAAGTAAGCTGACGCGCTGGATTAACACATAGATGTGCTTTATCCTGAACTTCACAGAAAACCATTTAAAGGGAAGTGAAGATCGCGATATATGCTAGTACATAGTTAGTAGTCAAGCTAGTAGCAGTAGACACGCGAGCCACCCCCTTTCAGCGTACTATAATCTTTATTAACATCCTGTATAATTTCCACCACAGATGAGGAGATCGGCGGCGCAGAAGGCATGCACGCGTTCACGCAGACTCCTGAGTTCCGCGCCATGAATGTGGGGCTAGAACTGGACGAGTCCATGCCGCCCGCCGACCAGGGCGACGACATCGTGGTGTTCTACGGGGAGAGGACGTCTATACGTGAGTCTAGCTATTACAGCTGATGCATGTTACGTGCAGAAGTGAACTGAAGAGTTAAGCAAGCATCTATCCTCAGCTTATAACCCTGACTACACCACACCTATCGAGTAGAGTGACAAGACAGCATAGAATAACAAGTACAGAAGAAGACAGTAACCTCGGCCGAGTACCTACTCCTTAATTTCTAGTAGTGCGCGAGGCTACTGTCTCGGTAATCTACTCAGTAGGTATAATCAGGGCATATGAAGGCATGCACGCGTTCACGGAGACTCCTCAGTTCCGCGCCATGAATGTGGGGCTCGAGCTGGACGAGTCCATGCCGCCCGCCGAGCTGGGCGACGACATCGTTGTGTTCTACGGGGAGAGGACGTCTATTACACCATACTCTGTTAGATCATTAACACCCTGTTGGTAAGTAGTATATAAAAAGGCATTAGTTGTTGTCTATTGACACATGTGTCAAGAATTGAATGTAGAAATTTTATTTTAGATGACACTTAACAATGTAACAGCGGTGTTAATGATCTAACAGACTATGGTGAAACTATGGCTAACTATACCAACCATGAATGACTGCAGGTTATGTATAAAGAAGTCAACAGAAAAATTAAGCATCCACCTTCACCTTATTTTCGCAGTTTCAGACTGTGTCAGAGGTAAAAGATGGATTGAAGAATACAACAACAATAGAGCTTGTGTGTAAATATTGATTCAATATTCGTCCACTCATATCATATGTCACCTTGAGAAAAGTTCATCTCTTTTATTGACTGTGTATCGAGTCTCTATCTATCTCTACGTATAACTACCATCTTTTAATAATTATAATCTAATTTTGCTGCGAAATTTCATAATAAAAAGAATTAACTATTCAAATTTTATAACTCTATGGTAATACGTGGCCTGATAAAGAAGTAAATAATTAAACTGTTTCATGTACTTACACGAACTGGCTATATATTTGCATGTAAGAGTACAGTGGGAGAAACATTAATGTAACCACTACGGTGGAAAATTACTCTTATACTCTTACGACATGCACGAACGAACGAGCCAAGCATAAACTACGTTTAACGTATGTCCCACTGTACCGGTTGCTTCATAAATCGTAAACTTCCCCAGTTTACAGGAGATAACGCGAATAAGCACATGTTTCATAATATTTGTACTTTGTGAGTCCTAGATACTATCGTTTGTCTAGGTCTAGACTCTAGGCGCAACATTAATCAGCACTAAATCTTGTCTAGTACTTCCCCTGCTTGTGAAATTAACTATTAAGATGGGCATCGGACGGACTATAATTCATAGTGATTATAATTATTAGGTAAATTTTGTTTCCTTTTAACCTAAATTCAGTTGCAAAAGACGCTTGTGTTAGTATTAATCCTTTAACTCGTTGGTATGGGACAGTTGGCCCGTAACGTAAACGGACCATTTTTTTATTATAAGGACTGGTATTATCCAATTACCTTACAAGTAAATCAAATCACTCTGCAGAGTTATCGATATATTAGGTCCTTACATATGAAATTGGCGTTTTCTATAGGAGGAACATAAAGTCGTTTTTTTTTAAATGAAATATATTAAATTAATCAAAGTATGTACCATTGCTATGTATGCACTTTTGCCATCTCATAGGTAGTTCATTGATCCCTTTACTAAAATGAGGCGGGAATCAATAAAATCTTTGAAGGCGGTTTGGACTGCCCCATCGGAGTTGATTTTTTTTCCTTGCAAGTAGTTATCCAAATTGCGAAAAAAATGGTAATCTGTTGGAGCAAGGTCCGGAGAGTACGGTGGATGTCTAAGACATTCTAATTGAAGCTCCTCTAATTTGGTAGCAGTCTGTTGTGCAGTGTGTGGTCTAGCGTTGTCCTGAAGCAGCAGTGGCCTAGAGCGATTGACCAGCCTCGGTTGTTTAGCAGCTAGCTTTTCCATCATGGTTTGCAGTTGCTGACAATAGATATCTGCCGTAATCGTCTGGCCAGATTTAAGAAAGCTGTAGTGAACGACACCGGCACTAGTCCACCAAACACTTACAAGCAACTTTTTTTTTAGTCAATTTTCGCTTAGGGCAGGATTTGGCTGGTTCGCCAGGGTTCAGCCATTGTGATGAGCGCTTCCGATTATCGTAGAGGATCCACTTTTCATCACAGGTAATGATTCGATTTAAAATTCCTTCATTATTGTGCCGGTTGAGTAACGTAACGCAGCAGTCGACGCGCGATTGTCGGTTTGCTTCACTCAATTCATGAGGTACCCACCTTTCAAGCTTTTTCACCTTCCCAATTTGCTTCAAGTGGATTAGAATAGTTTTATCACTAACACCGGAGCCTGCAGCTAATTCGGACGTGGTTTGCGATGGATCCGCTTCCACAATAGCCTTCAATTCTTCATTATCAACTTTGGTCTCCGGCCGTCCACGAGGCTTGTTCTGCAGGTCGAAATTTCCAGAAGGAAAACGTTGGAACCAAAAACGCACTGTGTTTTCTTTTGCGACACCGTCACCATACACATCATTAATCCTTCGAGCCGTTTCTGCAGCACTGGTGCCACGGTGGAACTCATACTCGTAAATAACGTGATATTTCAAGTTTTCCATTTTGTAAACAGAGTGACACAAAGAAAAAAAGAAAAGAAGAAAAAACAAATGAATTAGGGGGTTTAAAACACAAATGCATGAGTAAATAGCTGTATGAATTTGAATTTGGAATTCCTAACCATAAAGGTAATATTTGAGATCAAAGTGGCCAGTACGACAAAACGCCAATTTCATATGTAAGGACCTAATATAATGGCAGGAAGTTTAAATGAAAATGATCGATTATACTAAATCTTTCGGTATAAATTTGGACATATTGGACAATACTAGAACAAAAAAAATACATCTCTAGCCCCCAGGGTAATTTCGAGTCGTCTAACCTATAATCTTTAATCTCACGGAATTCTGACAGTTATCAATTTTTGACATGTCAGAGATTACAAACCTTTTTTGGCTGGGTACTTTTTTCAATACGAGTCTGAACATCAGTTGTATCCGGACAATTTTCTATATTATATTTTTAAATATTTAGAATGATGGTCTTTACGTTAGGCGCAAAAGAACCACGAGGACGCTTCTTTCTGGGAGAGAGAAAGTCTGACTCTTGTGCTCTGTCAGATGGGGCCGCTTCCTGGGAAGGGCCAGGTTGTGGCTCCATAACGTTTATAAAAATCAACAAACTATCACAACGCGAAAGGTCAACGATAAGAAACCGGCCAACTGCCAGTTGGACTCGCGCACTGAGGGTTCCATACAAGTCTACTTACCGGAGATATTTTGTCTTTATGTATAATTATATATATTTATATTTGTAATTTCATCATTATGTACATCTATATGAAATATTAGCTTGATATCTTTATCCGTTTCTGAGAAAAAGGGTGGTGACAGACAGACGGACAACAATAAGGGTTCCTTTTTTCCTTTTCAGGTACGGAACTCTAAAAAGGAATAGTAACAATCGGATCAATCGTTTCCGAGATATTATTTATTTATTTATTTATGCTTTTATTGAACAATTTAAAAAAGTAGATGTACAATCAGGTGGACTTAATGCTAAGAGCATTCTCAACCAGTCAACCTGCAGGAGGTTCAGGAGCAGAAAGTAGGGAAGTGCAAAAAAATTTCAAAAATCACAATCAAACATTAAATCTCACAAAAAAAAATAGATATTCGTGGACAAACATACATACCAACAAACATACAAGGTGTTGCAAAATTGGTATACTAAGCCGAAACCTACATGTGCAGCATGGTATATCTAAGCCCGAAACTGAAATCAGAATTTGGAAATTCGCGAAAAAAAAATATCATTTTCCATCCAAGTTTCTATGAAAAATAAATATATTTTTTTCGCGAATTTTGAAATTCTGATTTTAGTTTCGGGTTTAGATATACCATGCTGCACATGCTGATGTCGGCTTAGTATACCCTTTTTGCAACACCCTGTATAAACATACTTATACAATAAAAATTTTCATATTTCTTTATTAGGCTTAATGGATTGTCATATGTTAATATGGTACAGTTCCAATAATCTTACATAGGTACCTGTATACCGAACATATTATGTACTTACCGAATTGAGAATCTTTTATTTGAAATCGATTAAAAAGGTTTGTTATCCCTGAATTTAGTAGCAAGTGATGCCATGCTAAAGAATAAAATAAAGTAATTAAAATTAATTCGATACAATGGTCGTGAGTCGTGATTTTACTTATAATATTATAAATGCGAAAGTTTGTGAGTATGTGTGTACCTTTGTTACTTTTTCACGTCAAAACAACTGAACCGATTTTAATGAAATTTGGAATGGAGTTAGCTGACACCCTGGATTAACACATAAGCTATTATAGCCTTTTTATCGCGGAATTCCCACGGGAAAACTAATTAAGGTGAAGCGAAGCTCGTGGCAACAGCTATAGTATTGAAATATTTGTTATTTTTGTATTACCTACTTCACTTGAGCAAGTAAATATTTAGATTTATGTTTTTCTATGAAAACATTAAAAAAATATTGCCCTTAAATTGATACAAATTTTACCTTTTTTCGATGAAGAGCTTTTTAGTGGTATCACTTATAAAATGTCAGAATTTCGCGGAATAAAAAATTAGAGTACTTACAATAATAGTAAGTAAATAAATAAAAGTTCTTTAAACTTACAATAATAGTAAGTTCTTTAAACTTTTATTTATTTACTTACTTATTGTAAGTCTTGTCGTAATCGTTAAATGCGATTTCTTAAATAAGAATTTGTATCATAATAACATTATGTTTCTTAACTATTTTCTATGAATTTGACTGTTAGACACTTGTGGGTGCCGAGCCAAACGAACGAACAAACCCTCTTTGACGGTTGGCTGGTTTGACTAGGCACTAAATTATACAAGTATTTACAAATGAATCTGTATGGTTCAGAAACTCAACCATACCGCGATGTAGGGGACTGCTATCAACGCCATCTATTATCAAGTAGAGTACCTAAACCAACAATGACCGACCCTACAAGTTAGCACAGTAATATTATGCATAAATGGGGTACCACCTACTTATCCATGATTATAGTATATTTTTTTTACAAACGTATACTGAAATTGTTTTACTGCGTTGCTATTGATCCCCCTATTTTTTTACTGCGTTGTATTGGTCCTGACAATGACCCATCTCACTTTGTTAATATCGTAAATGTGTGAAAGACATACTCAGTACTCGTTTGAAAAAAAATAATATAAGTATAGAATACCGTATACCCAAAGTCAAGTCCCTGAGTATACCTACTACTTTATTATCTGTCCCCAAAATGGCTAGGTTAAACTATTCATAACGCTAATTCCATTTGCTAGAAATAAACCCCCTCATACCTAGTACTTACGTAGAAGCTAGACGGCAGAAACAACCTTTTTTTAACGTTTTCGCCACGCCAATATACCTACATACTTAACAAGTAATACTTATCGAAAATATAATTGCAGTATCAGTCACTAATTTAATTAAGTACTTATTTGCCTACTGCATAATGATGATGTTGATGATGATTGATCGAGTATACACTCTCGACACGAGCAATTAAAACGGTTCCACTTACAAAATGATGACACCGAATTGTGGAATTACCCCACTTTTTTAAAACATTATTTATACAATTTGATCAAAATATTTCCTTTTTTAGGTGGTAAAATTCTGTCGCGCTGTTAAAATTTACTTCAATGTTGCAGACGTTTTAGGTAATTTGTGCTATTGTCACTGGAACTTTTTTATTGCTCGTGAGTGTATTATATTCTATTCTATTCTCTGTGGGGGTGTAGGTACCTGCACCTGGCTCTCTCGAGTGGAACCTTTGTGCATATCCCCAAGGTCTAACTGCCTTCCTAAGCTTGAACCATTTCCCACCACGCTGGTTGGTGGGTTCACATATCTAGATGTAGTTTCCTCACGATGTTTTCCTTCACCGTATATAAGAGCGATGGTATACATTGTACTTAAATTCAAAAAACTCATTGGTTCATGTCAGGGCCGGGATTCAAACCCGCATCTCTGGCGTGAGAAGCAGGCGCTTACCCGACTGAGCTACCACCGCTCGTGAGTGTATTAATTATACATGAATTGGTTGCAGCGTTCAAGCTGACGGCCCGCGCGGCGCCCTGCCACGGCGCGCTGCTGCCCGCCAACTCCGTCGGGGATAAGGTGAACTTGTTACTGAAGTTTAATCCTGCATGCCTAGCACGGAGCGTAAGAATCGCACGAGAAGACGTGGAAAATGTGTTGCGTCACTCTCATTGACTACGCGCGGTCTCGAGAGCGAACACGACGGTTTTTTTTGCCTCGTCTTGTAATTCGTAATGCGCATCTTGCGACCCGTGCTATGCAAAATTACCGTATAACGAGTGCAGATAAATAAATATTATGAAAACGGCGGCTAATTAGGAGTAGAAAGGAGCTTTAAATATTTGCGATAATATAGAATCTGTTTGAAATGCCGTCCATCTTCATACGGCTTCGTTAATGTGGATGATGATGCTGATTGTGTTGTTTCAGCTCCACTACGTGATGAAGAAGCTGTTTGAGATGCGAACTGAGGAGAGAAAGAAACTGGAGTCTGGTCTTCCACTGGGGCTGGTCACCTCCATCAACCTTACTGTACTGGAAGTAAGCGCGTGCTGTTTTGCACTGATAACTTATATTATAAGGAGAACCTCAAAGTTTTGTCAAACCTGACTGATCCCAAAACTGGCAGTGTGAGGCTGCATGGAAGGATCCTCGTCAAGTGACGTATCCACCTGTTGCATCTGGCTCACCGTGGCAAGTCAGATGCTGACACTAATCTGACACACACTGACTAGCTAAGTCTTCACAACGGTGACAAACCCTAGTATAGTGCCACAAACTTATCTGTTCCGGTGACAGCTCACGTAAATGTGTAATATTTCTTCATTCTATAAGATTTTAAGTTTGCCAGTAGTGGTAATTCACTCTTGTGGTTTCAGTAAACCCATTTAATCTATATCAATATATAATTCATTAGTAAATAATGAGATATGGATCAATTTAGTTCGCTCTCACCGGAACAGATAAGTTTGTCGCACTGTATAGCTCTAGTGTCTGTCACTGACACGGTATGAAGAAATCGGTGTTAGTTTTACAATAAGGGAAATAAGGAAAATTGCCGATTTAACTGTCGAAATACAATCAGTCATCATGTACAGGGCCCTGAGTGCGAGTATGTATGTATGAGCCACTCATACATGAGATTATTTGATGACAGCGCTTACATGCGCGCCCTCAATTAATCTCATGTATGAGTGGCTCATACACATCATTTATATAAATCATGGTCAAAACCGAAAGGTAGACATTTATCAACATTTAAACAATTGTTATTCGTAGCCTATCCATTAAAATTAGGTACTTATTTAGTAAAAAAAAAACTCTTTTTTTGTACAGGGGGGAGTCCAGGTGAACGTGGTTCCTGAAAGTCTTTCAGCGAAGTTCGACGTGAGGCTCGCTCCAGAAGAAAACCTCAAAGACTTTCAGAATAAGGTACTTTATGTTATTCGGTGCGCCCACAATAGCTGCTGTATACATAGGTTTAAAAATATAAGGCAGAGCTGCATCGATTTGCCGTTATTAGATAAGTTATTCTTTATTTGCGTCCAAATGGCGGTATCATCGCTAAAAGCGATTTCATCCAGACAACCTTTTGGTGGAAAAATATTTCCAAGAAAAGGGTTAAGTATACAAGAATCAAATATTACAATGATTTTCAACCCTACATATCGTTGGACCTTTTTCTTCTTCATTTCTAAATTGATTTATTGATGATCATCAAAGCTATTCCCCTCCAGGTCCTGGCATGGTGTGAGGAGGCTGGAGACGTGACCATGGAGGTGCTGCAGCAGAAGGTGCAGGTGCCCAACACCCGCATAGACGACTCCAACCCGTTCTGGGTCGCTATTAGAGACACTGCTGAGAAAGAGTAAGTTGGCTTGAGGGATATTGGAGATCGCGGTTGTATCTTTTCTTATCTTAGATATTAAAATTTTTGTAAAACTTTCATCTCCATCTAAGAGTAGGTACTTTTAATATTTGTAATCTAAAGTATTCTAAAGTAATTCATTCATCCGTGGTGAGCTGGTCGAGGTAGGACGAGGAAGACCGAGGCAGCAAGCCTATGTCCAGTAGTGTGCTAATACGGTCTGACGATTCTATTCTATTCTGTCAATGAGCGAAGTTCCTGTCCGAATACGTTTTATTTGTCCAGTGGAACCTTTGTACATATCCCCTTATTTTCAGACTAGCCAGCCAACCCAGAGAGCGGAAATGATGATCATCATAATCAGCCTATAGCAGTCCACCGCTGGACATACATGGTCTCTCCCTAAGCACGCCACTGAATGCGATCTATAGTTTTGCGCATTCAATCATTACCAGCCATCTTTCGCAAGTCATCACCTCATCTAGCCGGAAGGCGTCCTACACTACGTTTGCCTAGTCCCGGTCTCCCCTCCAGAACACGTTTACCGGAAACAGAAACCATTATGACGTTTAACTATAATCTCTTCATATTCCAGAGGCTACACCCTAACCCCAGTGATCTGCCCGGGCGCGACTGACGCACAATACCTCCGGCGCGCGGGGGTGCCTGCCCTCGGCCTGTCCCCCCTCCCCCGCACCCCGCTGCTGCTGCACAGCCACGACGAGAGGCTGCATGTAGACTCGCTGGTGCGGGGGGTCGAGGTGTTTGAGAAGATGGTTAAGGCTTTAGGCGACGTGTGACGGTTTTCTTTTGTTTTTTAAATGTATCAAAACAAAATTTTGTGAAATTAAAGGTTTATCTTACTAAATACGAGTACTACTCTTGTTAATTCCAAATTCTGATATTAAAAAATTCTCCATATATCGGAAGACGAGTTGCGCAATAGGTATATTGGTTTAAAAACGAGCTATCATAGATTTATTTTTAAGCGCGACAGACTTACAGTTTCCGCTGTAGTAGCATACTGTATAATTGTATATCTATCTCCCTGCACCAGCTCTGCTCGTGGTCTCCCCTCCCCCCTCCCCCCCTCCCCCGCACCCCGCACCCCGCTGCTGCTGCACAGCCACGACGAGAGGCTGCATGTAGACTCGCTGGTGCGGGGGGTCGAGGTGTTTGAGAAGATGGTGAGGGCGTTGGGCGACGTGTGACGGTAGTCTTTTGTTTTTTAAGTGTATGAAGTAAACTTTACAAATATTACGATTGTTAACAAATTAAAAAGAAAATATGAAAAGAATTAAAAAATGGTTCTGTTTATTAATTACAGCTAGTCGTAATAGATACTAACTTAGATATATAAAATACAATATAGATAGGTACCTCTACCGATTTGAAATCATGTCGTCTATGATGAAGGTTAATGGGATAATCAGTTGGTTAATACCTAGTATTTGTGCAACATAAGCATGCAATGCAAGTCTCAAAAGCTTATGGTGAAATATACCAAGCGTGCTAACATACACTTATTTACCAAAATATATGTATATGTAACTTGAAGTAGTTTAGCTTCTTGGGTGAATGTAATATTCTTACTCCATCATGGAATACTTATAATATAATCTGATGAAAGTAACCTTGTGCAGAGTGCAACAACACATCAGTCTACTTTTAATTAAGTATAATATTTGTACAACTTCCCCATTTACATACAAAGTCTCTCCTTCGACTTTAGGTTGCCTGGTGGTGGTCGCTTTTAGCGATAAGGCCGCCTATTGTATTATGTTTTAGTTCTAAAAAAGCGAATATAATATCATACTGTTCGGGCGGAGGGCTAAGGTAAGATCATAATAAATAATTTTTAATCCAGCCCCTACATTAATTTATAGCAGTAAGTACGACGCATAACGGAACGCTGTAAATCAAGTAAGTAGGTATGTACCTATCGGTAAGTATGTAATTATAAATATTATGTGAATTATAACTTATCCGTTCTGATTTCTTTTACCGCTATCTACAAAATTCTGATTTTACAATCTACTTACTAATTTGTTTTATCCGAGATAATATCCTCAAAACAATTTACTTTATCAAACAAAATCTGCGTAAAACGGAACGCGCCACACGGCGAGCGAAAAAGGCGCGAAACCTTCGATCGCCCTCCTACGCGGGCCTTTCAAAAATCGGCGCATTCGCGAGTCGCGGCCCATACTGTGATCGGTCGCGCCTTTCGCCAGCTGGCCACTGAACGCGACCTAAAAAAATAAATCAGTTCTTTTGTCAAAAATTCAAATTTAATCGCGCGTTCAGTTTTTCTGGAAGTTGTGTTTTTGTTGTGGGAAATTGTTGGATAGAGAAAATGGTTCGTCGGTTGAGTGCGCTGGCCTGCTGCTTCTGCATGTTCGCTATATCGCTGTGCGGCAGCGCGATACCCTCGGAAAGTGTAAGTTATCAAGACATTTTTATAAGATTAGATCGTGAACAAACAAACTTTTGTTTTGATAATGACTGTATGCACCAACAATTTATGGGGAGCAAATAGGTTTCATGCGATGGTAAATAGAATTGTAACAATCCTTGGTTTGTAAGTATGTAATTAGTTTATTTAGATAACAACAGTTAAAGACTACTCATAGCTATATATGTATATAGTATGACACAGAAATAAAAATATGCACTGGTTTACACGTCATGTTTTAGGTCTTAGATAAGTATATTACTTATCACGACAGCCATAACTCCGCTCTACTTACTAACCTTGAGGCCTATGTGTCACAGAACTGGTCTGCAATACCTACTGACAACAAATCACCTTCATGTTACAACATTTGTATCTAGATTTATCTAGTCTAGACTAAAACTTAGTAATTAACGAAGACGTAAAGGTTGTCGTCCAAAATTAGAACGCATAACATTCTTAAATTCTCAAAGTTAGTTAGAATTTAAGAATGTTGGTGTAGATAGGAAGACTAATTTTATTCACATATGTATAGGCACCTAATTATCCTACCTGCATGCAATTTAGCACTGAAAATCAAGAACTATACCAACCTATTATAGGTACCTCAGGGTAATCATAGTTTGTACACATAAATAAAAGAAAGACAGGTGTCATCAAAAATTGGCGCGCAACAAAACAAGAGAAAGTGTTGCAGTTTCCGCCGCACACATACACGCGCGTGCTCTATGGTCTATGACTCTATGGTACGAGCGATCTGTCGCTGTTTTCTATTCGCTGGTTTAATATGTTATGTAGGAAATTTTATAATGATGATAATAATTTTGCTACTAGGATATAGGTACTTATACCATATCCAGCCATAATTGTATACTTCTAAACTCCAAAGAACTCATTGGTATTATAACTATTGGTCAACTGAGCTACCACCGCTCTCACTGAGGGGTTCATTCTAAACAACTTTTGATGTACGACACTTGAAGTATCGCGGTATTTTCTGCCTATAATTGGTAATACCAATATTGGAGGTAGATTATTTATTATGGTCCAAGTGTGTGCACATTACAAAACATGACTCTCAGATCTATCACTCGTGGAGCCTGGTGGGACAGATGACTGATGAAGATGCTTACAATGATAATTAAGCTTGTAATGATAAGTATATATACAGCACAAAGAATACGAAAATATTTCGTAACCTGCTTAGATTTATTGGTCTCAAGTAAACTTCTGTCTAATTAGCTTTTAAAAATTAGCCAATTAACGCAACACACGCTGAAGGTAACTGCGGTAGTTAATAAATACTTATGTCATGTCAAAAACAAAATGTCGAAACATAAATAAACATGCAAGCATGCGCGGCTCTCAATATAATTGTGAAACTGGGCCGGCAATTCTACATAGAATCGAGTTTTCATCGAGGAACATTTTTCCACGAACAAACTGTATGATTAAATCATAAATTTCGCGTTCTAATAAATTGGTAAATTGCTAGGGATTTTATAATTAATCCAGGCAGTAGGTGTGCGCCACTAGCCCGCCACCCGCCATTACACACCGTCGCGCTCGACTTACGATTACAATGTGTGTCCTCGTTCAAATATACATATTTTTTTCAAGATAATTATTATTTGCATAAAATGATGATTTTATATTATTCAGAATATTAAATATTTCTAGGGCTATGCTCATTTGGCTACTGGCATTGAAGCTGTTGGAGCATAAGCAAGCTCTTTTTCAGTAAGCTGTGCGTTACTACAATACATTGGATTCGCAGGAAGAAAATTAGCTGTCAGATTAGTCGTCAGTCACAGTTATTGAAATTTGGAAATTTTTCGGAGGCGGGAATAGCAAACAAAAATGTTGTTTTCATGCATATAGACATTACAATATCATCCGTCAAACAATATGTAACGCAGGTAGGTGCGTACAATTACGCTCGTAACCGCTGCAGCTAACCAATAAACCACAAACCGACACTTTTCACTTCGATTCAAATTGCGACCAAACGTTGGTAATCCCTGACGCAACGAGAGGGAAGTGAGATGAGAGCTGTGATGTGATGCAAAACAGGAGATTTACGCACTTTTCATTTCGATTGTACAAACCTAGATAAGTTAGATGCTGGGAAAAGCTTTTCATTCTAACGGAGGCTAAGTGTAAGGCGGAGTGGGCTAGCGGAGCCTAGACGATAAGTATAAAATTTAAATAAAATAATAATATCTTTTCAGTAGAATTATATCTTCAGTATTTATGGTACTGCTCATTCATGGGACACCTGGTAGGTATGTATCTATCTATATTTATGTATTATGTAAATATTTTGAACGAATAAATATTTATGGATGGAACTATCTCGATTTGGACGAACACAATCGGAAGTGAAGTTTTCATAAAAAGGAAATGTGATGAAATCAAAGCGTACAATAACTTCATGAAACATCCTCTATTGCAGAAAACTGGATCGATCGATGCGATGCGATCAGTTGATCGTTTTAACTTCGAGTTACAAAATATCTGCGGTTACAGCTGATGTAAGCTAGTTTAAATGATTGAGCACTGAACTAAGCATTTGTAGTAACGTTTTCACAAGTCCTTTGAATTATAGCCTAATAAAAATAATGTATATCTATTAGGAGCAAGGACACGAACTAATAATTATAATGTATAAACGAAACAGTGTTTTGTTGCAATAACCACATTAAAATCTAAATTGCCTCCTTGGAAAGTCTAGGTTTGCTAGAAGAATAATTTTAAGGAGTTTTACGTCATACGAAAAGGTACATACTAATCTATTTTTTTATTCATTCGTTTTTAATTTAGCTTCTATAACTGAGATGCTGAGGTGCATATGGTAGGTACGCTTTTACATAGGAACGTTCGTGTTACGGAAATATTAATTCTTAATTTTGATATGATTGCACTAATATTGTGTTTAAATTGAACGTAGGCTCCACAGTGCAAACATAACATCATCTACAAATAAAAAAATCAAGTCAACCTATGCATAACCTGCGCATACGCATTATGGCGTAACCAATAACACCATTTATAGGTAAAATCCACCTACACATTATACGTGGGTCTACAGCAGTACATCTCTAGTTAGCGAGGCCGGCACCCACTCGTGCTGACTCAATTAGTGGACTAGCCCCCGTGCTTAGCATGTTTAGTGGCAGAGAAATACCTACAGTGCGACAAACTTATCTGTTCCGGTGACAGCTCACGTAAATGTGTAATATTTCTTCATTCTATAAGATTTTAAGTTTGCCAGTAGTGGTAATTCGCTCTTGAGGTTTCAATAAATCAATCTAATCTATATTAATATATAATTCTTTAGTAAATTATGAGATATGGATCAATTTAGTTCGCTCTCACTGGCACTGTAGCTAAGGTTTTAAAAACATTCATATGGATTTGTAACATAGCATAGGACTTAATAAGTAATAATGCATACAAAAAAATTCAATCCTAAGCTCTAGATTTTGGTAAAGAATCCACCCGGAACACCGATTTTTTTCGTGAAATATAATTGGAAAAATTAACGGTTCTTATTTAAGTTCACTTCTTTTCAATGAACAATATATTTAATACTTACTCTATCTGTGATTTAGTGCGTAAGGACCTAAATTTGTTAAGATTTATTTTATTATTTCATTACTGTGTATTAAAAACCTTGTGTATTCAACAATATGTCGTTAGTTTGCGCGTGACATTCACACAAGTGAATATAAAATGCTCGGGCGTGGGCGCCGCCTCATCACCATCACTCATTCTACACACTTGAAAAATGTAATTCGAAAATATTTATCATCTTACCATTAATATTTTCCCAAAGAATAGTACGAATGTTATAAGTTTGGGGTCGGAGACTGTGCGAAACAAGCGGATTATTGTAATTTGCAAAGAACTAACGAACGACAGCTGTCATCTGATTGTAATCGGTAGTTCAATGCAACGAGAAAGATTTGTGGTTAGCTAGGGTAACCCCAGTTTCTCTGATTTAAATTATAAGAATATGAGAACGCCTGACCTGATTGAATTATTCGTAGCAAACACATAGGCACAAACACACATTTGCAATAAATTGGTATAAAAAAAAACACGCACTCACGCCTTGTACTAATGTACTCCCTTGTGGGGTAGGCAGAGGTGCATTGCTGCACCCACTTTTCGCCAGAGTGTTATGTTAGTCCCAATGTAATAGGGGGCGGGCCTATTGCCATTTTACGGGCACATCCAAGACCTGAGAACAAATATCTGTGTTTAAACAAATCCCCAGCCGGGAATCGAACCCGAAATTGGTATAATGTAATATTACTTATACCGGAATTCCCACAGAAAAAAAAACTTTTAGGGCAAAGCGAATCTCGCTAGTAGAGAAATATAGGACCGACACCAATATAGATCATAAATTAACTTGAAATCCCAACATAACTAGGAATGCATGGGTACTAAATTCATCGTTTTATTTTATCTTAGGCAACCCCGAATGGGGTAACATGCTATAAAGGCAGTAATTGGGGTAATAAACACATTTTTATTGGATACTGGCAAAGTAGTTTCTTAATAATGAACCGCCGAGGTACTTATGTGTAATCACGGTCCTTTCGATGAAAGAATCGCTTGCTAGGGGTGCAATTTATAGCAAAATTAATAAAAAATATTGTGTATGTGAGATATAGTAGTTGGTACAGTCAGGAAAGAGATAAGTATCCAGACCCAATGCTTACACTTATTCTTCATATTCAAATCTACTGACGAATGCTAGTTAAAACACGGTTTTTCATAAATTGTATGTCTATCGAATACCTACATAACAACATCCTAGCTATATTCTTCAAATATTTATACACCAGTCACTCTCGTATTTGATAACAAACTTTTTCCACTGAGGAGTATCTGTTTTACTGTCTATACTACATGCTCGACTAAGAAGATTTTGATCTTTACCTGAGTTCAAGGTTTGAAATCGCTTTCATTTACATTAAAAAAGCGTACATGAAAACATCATACGCATACTGTATTGACCTTTTCCCACACTAAATTTGTCAAGTAATGTACGGTGGCCTGCGCCTAAAAGTATACAGGCGGGTGTTTTTGAAATAGCGATCCCTGATGATGAAGGAACCAGCTACATCTGTAAAAAATCCGGGACGTGTTGTGTGTGATGTGTGTAGCAGTGGTGTTTATGTGGATGTGCTTGAGCAGCATGTGAGCTTGAGATCGCTATTTTTAAAACTCCGCCTGTATACTTTTAGGCGCAGGCCACCGTACCTACATAATATGTATTTAAATACCATAATACGAAATTCATCATTATTACATTAATAATCTTTAATCCTTAAGATGGACAAAGTTTGATCTTTACAATTATGCATTAAATATGGCAAACTTCTCCATGACAAAAGAATATTTCCAATTCACCTATGAAATTATTGATTTGCAACAATATTTAAATACGAACTATATGGAGTGTCAGTGCAAAAGAAACGTCTCGACAATTAATAAAACCCCACTTCCACCACAAATCAAATTTTGTTTTAGTTTTGTGTGTTAGCCAGAAAGAAAATTTGTGATTTTTTTCTTTGGTACAATAGTTGTGATATATCGACGAACGGTATGTGATACACCACCTTAACATAAACTATACAACTTAGTCCTGAAGTAAAAGTAAAGCCTGTACTATAAAGAGGTCAACTCACGATAATACATTTCACCTCGACTGCAATACTTCTTGCTCAAGATGTAACTACAGGCAGTGGACACTTGGACGGTGCTGATGTTATGCAACCTCGAGGGCGATAAGGTTGTATGCGAGCCAACCATAACCGGCTGTTGCAACCTTGTCGCATTCGGATTATGGTGTGTTCATATTTCTGGGACATCACATATTGGTCAGTATAAGTACGTAGGTTTACCTATATAAACAAAGCCAATAGAATAATCCAATTTTTTGTCACCCTTTGTATATTCACCATTTATGTAACACCCTGTAGATAGAGTAATTGCAATGGATTGTTATGATCAAAACATACGATGGCGATGAGGCGACGCCGGTTAATATAATAATAATATATTCAAATATTAATCTTTAGGATCCTACCATCTTTAAAATAATAAAACTGATAGGGTCTGTATAGTGTCTAGGTCTCTCGTAATAGCAAGTGATACTCGTATTTGTATGTCATAAACGCATAAATTAGCTATTGTAAAACTGTACCTCATAAAATATATAACATTCACGATGCAGTTAAAAGAATGGTTTATTATTTTAACTGGAAATAATAAAATATCGGATGTGGATAATTGTTTTATTGTGGTTGGAAATAAGTAATTAATTAAACTAGGCACCTATACATACATAAATAACTAGTGTCGTACGTACCTAGGTATATATTAGGTGTTTATATATTTTTTAAACCATTTACCGATATAGCTACACAGGATTCTAGGCCTGCCGAAATGCATAGTTTGGTAAAGCTGTTCTAACATCAATCTTTAGATCTAACTAAAGTGTATAGGTACTGTTATACAGGGTGTTGCATACTAAGCCGAAACCAGCATGTGCAGCATGTCATATCTAAGCCCGAATAACATTTTCAACACCCTGTATTTGTTTATTTACAATACTTATGTAGAGTTATGTAAGTACATGAGTAAGCTATTTTCCGTCTATTTGTCAGTCTGTATAATGAATGCTAAGCACAAACCACGGCAAGGTTGTACATGCGTGAAGGTTGCATATGCACTAAACTAATTAACACCTTCATTGAACTACGGAACGACCATTTTCGGGTGCATAGAATTTCAGTTCATGCTCGATTTAATATTGTCAATGTTACATCTGTCCTAGGTTAGATTCTTAACGTAAATAGGTAAATAATATAATAAATGTAACTACAATTTTATCGTAAAAAGCTAAGAAATAAGTACAGACTTAGAAAAAAATAAAGTTTTAATGTGTATATTAAATAAATACACATATTTGATCATACGTTTTATGGAGGTACATAATACCCATCAAGAATATTACATTACATCGTCGCAAAAGAATTACATCGATAATTTTGATTTAGCTAATAAACCTACCAAGTACTTACTAATTATTAAATAGATACTATTCCTATCAAGGAAAATTCTCATGATAAACTTCAATATTATCATAAATAAGCTATTGTTCCCAAACACTGTATCGATGTAAAAAGTGCAAAAATGGAAATTTCAATGTAATTACTAAAATGCATCGGAGTCTTTGACCCCGTCCGTGTTCCCATGACAGTGAGTAGGTGGAATATAACTTGGTCTCTCTTGTGAGGTAGCTTGTCTGGTTCCAGGTGTCAGCTTACACTGGTTTATAGAAGGGCTATTGAGGTGGATGCCGAATGTAAATGTGACCGCAAAACGGGTGCTACTCAGCATACAAACTTTCTTCGGAATGTTTATTTTCATGTAATATAATAGATTTTTGCGATTTGGTATCTTTATATGGATCTGCAATACCCAAAGATCCATCAATTAGTTTTTCTTTTTATTGCAGTTTATGTTGTTTTGCTAGTTCACTAGGTTCGGTTGGTGATATCATCAGATGTTTGAAAAAATATATACACATCATTCGAGAGAGAGCTAGGCACCTGTAAAGCCGTCGGTACAGCGCCTAGCTCTCTCCAGTCGTGTCGGTCACCTGTCCCATTAGTTTAGACTTTAGAGTGATGGAACAGAGAGTGATCCTATGTAGACCTTTGGGCACTAAGACCATTTTCTTTGAAGTTGTCTGATGATCTTTATGATTTATATTTGATGGCTTTATATTATGCATCACAATTATAATATTTTATATCCAATATAATATATGTCAATGTTATGTTTATATCTAAATTTGATGTTGATCAGCATAAATGTAGGTCTACCTTGAAATCATATATATTAGGTATTAAGTTTCCACTTTTTCCTGTTTGACCGGAAAGTCGATAAATGTTATATCCTACTGCATATAATTATGTTCTAAAATGCCATGCAGTACCTAGATTCTAATTTAGTATGTGAAATCTTATTTATGGTTAAGTAACGAAAATGTTGTGTTGTGTAAATATTTCTTCAAACTTTATTATTTCATCATCATCATCCTCAGGCTTCAATCGCCCACTGTTGGGTATAGGCCTCCTTTTCTACTGCAATCTTTTCGGTCCTGTGCCGCTCGCATCCACTGCTTCCCTGCTACCATGCAAATATCATCGGACCATCTAGCACATGGATTAAAGACTGTGCCTAAATGTATATACTTGCACCACAACTACCACACAATCATTATAGACTCACTCACTTCCATCCAAAGGTTGTCTGGTAGAGATTGTTATAAGCAATAAGGCCGCCTCTAAGTAATGTTTTTTTTTTTTTTTTGTATTTTTTATTCTTGGTGCAATTAAAGTGTATTGTATTGTATTGTAAAGCTAAACTCTTATATGATGTATATTCCAGGACACGCGGTGCAAGAACCCCCCGACGGCGCCGCAGAAGATCGAGAGAGTCATCACGCTGTGCCAGGATGAGATCAAGCTCTCTATACTGCGAGGTGAGGGGCTTCTTCTTCTTCTTAATAGATTTGTTAACAGCTTATACGTTATACATTGTGAGTCTATCGTGGATGCAGATATGAAAGAATATCACAGAGGCAGAGCTCTTCGTTATAAACAACTTTTGTTATAGTGACCTTGGGATATCATGGAAATGGCTCTGTGGCCTACTTTCGGATGTGCATCTACGAAAGACTCAACCTGTAGATAGAAGTGCTCAAAGTAGTCTCTTCGAGTGCTGTATCACCTGTTTGAAGTATATTAAAAAAAACTATAGACGACCGAATGGCGTAGTGGTTAGTGACCTGACTACTGAGCCGATGGTCCCGGGTTCGATTCCCGGCTGGGGCAGATATTTGTTTAAACACAGATATTTGTTCTCGGGTCTTGGATGTGCCCGAAAAATGGCAATAGGCCCGCCCCCTATTACATTGGGACTAACATAACACTCTGGCGAAAAGTGGGTGCAGCAATGCACCTCTGCCTACCCCGCAAGGGAGTACATTAGTACAAGGCGTGAGTGCGTGTGTGGGTTTTAATTTATGCATCGACTGTAAGGAACACTATGCCTCATTTCCAATTCCCAGATTTTAGGACAATGTATATTTGGTGGAAGTTTCCTTCAAGTACCTCAATACCTTAATAATGTTTTGTAACCTTCCAAAAATAAATACACGATAAAAATGCCGTTCACATAAAATATTTGGCTTATTCATTCAAATCGAGATAGTATGGGAATTTAGGTAATGAAGTTGTACAAAATAGTAAACTCAGATACGCTGTTTCGTAACTTTTTTGATGGTACAAAGATAACGCTTTGTTATATTTTGCGATGAGGTCAGTAGTGTAGTTATTCGTGGTTTATGTCGCTGTACCTACTTAATCAATTATGTATTATTGTTTTAATATAAAAATAAATAAAAGGGGCATAATTTTAGTTACATACCTTGTGTACCTACATGTAAAAGTATAAATATTTAATTTTAATAAAGGTAAACAAATATATCCTACATACTACTAACTTACATGTTAGTGCATACGATTCGCTTCGTGATATTACTCAACGAGTGAGTTGTTAGTAAGTGTAGCCTACCTACTTACTTAAAAAATATATATTTATAAGTGTCTCAGGAAATTCGATGTCGTGCAAGCCCAGGCCCCAAATATCATCGCAGCGAGCCCGGCGTAAACCTTTATATGGAAACTTGCCTTGTAAAGTGATTAACTGTATTAAGTGAGGTCACCATTGACTCACATTGGTACAATTGCATACTCAAGCGTTCTCGTTTAGTAAAACATCTGTGCAGCTTTAAGTGTACATGATGTAAAACAGCGGAGCTGACTGCCAACCTCCATGGAGAGGCACTTGAAGAAGAAGAAGAAGATGTAAAATAGCTTTTCAGCTACAAAATTTCCATATGATACATACAGTCAGCATCATCTGATTACATAATTCATTGCACCTTGTCAAAGTTAAACTGCCTATTTATTCATTCTAACATTGACGGTTTATTGAGATCATCAACACATTATGAAAGCTCAAACAAAACATTAGTTGCCTTGCTAACAAGGCATACCCCAGTTGTATCATTTTAACACTAGACTGCAAACAGTATTTGACCCATTTCGCATTGCATAACCCTTGCACAAGTAGCAAGTCGGTGGGTCTGGTTGTAATAACCGGTTGCATCGAAGGGTTAGGTGGCTTATACGATGAGCATAACCTAGTTTCACTTATAAATGCCTCGATAATAAAGGTGCTTAGAAAGTATGCTTTCTTTTTTCTTCTTCGGTGGTTGCGTTTTATTGTTATTTATGTATAATGCACGTCCTACTATGATTTATTACCTGGTATACAATATTAATTTTATAAGCGCACCTAAAAGGGAAGTATACTTTTAGCATTGAAAGATTTTTTTAAACTGGGGCAGCACTCAAACTACAATAAAAAAATACATTACCTATTTTATTATTCTAATCGATATAATTATACAGGATGAAATTACTCTGACAAATATTTAATCTTAAAAAAACAGTAAGTACTTACATTAAAAAATCCGGCCAAGTGCGAGTTGGACACACGCGCTTTGGGTTCCGTACAAGTCTACTTTCTAGTCTTCCTTTTAATTTCGTCATTATGTAGGTACTACATCCGTGTTATATATATTCCTTAACATACATTTTTTGTATCTGGTTGCAGAGGCTCTGGACGTGATCAAGGAGGAGCACACGATGCCGGCGCAGCGCCGCCGCAACAAGCGCGAGGTGCCCTTCAGCCACGACGAGAAACGCATCGCCGGGGTAGGTTACTGCATCAGCATGGCAGACTATGTGGTCCTCTCTTCATCACCATCAGCCTATAGCAGTCCACTGCTGAAGGGCTAGAACGGGCGCAATTAAGACTTGGCAAAAGTTTTGCATCGCGCTCACTCACATAGCGCAGCCTCGAGTGCGACGGAGAACTATGGTGACGTCTTAAATGCACCCCAAGCTAGCCCTTTTGGGCGTAGGCCTCTCCCAAAATACGTCCCTGGATGCCATCTATAGTCCACTCTTCCTGGCATGGACATGGCTCTCATTTGTCTTTCTCATTCAACAACTCTCATATCTCCCATTAGTCCCATTCATTCGTCCTTCCACCTGAACTCAGAAAGATTTACTCTGGTATCTAACTTCTGTACAAACACCTTACAGTCAGGTTGACCACTTAACCGTACTAGTTTAACACCGCTCATCGATTCTTGAGATACATACTTACATAATAATATTATTATAATATAGTAGACAAACATCTGGACATAAGGACAACAAAGTGATCATCACACGAATGTTTGCCCTGAGTAATTCGAACCCGCGACCATCGAAAGCAGGTTCGGACTACACTACCACTTGAGCTATAATTTATCATTTATGCTAATGACGGCTTTTCATTTGGTTTCAGTGCTTGCTGCAGTGTGTCTACCGCAAAGTTAAGGCTGTAAGTATCAACATGTGCAACTACTTATAGTTTATTATACATTTATTTATTTATACATAAATTGAAAAAAAAGCTTTTAGCGCATACATTTTCCCGTTTTAGCCGAAAATGGCTTCGCTTGCCGTTGCGTCATACAAAAGAATTCAACGTGGGACCAAAGAAAGTTCTTGTAAAGAATGATAATATAGCATCCTTCCTTCAATGTATAGCAATATATGTGTAGTACTTAGTGGTAGCATTTTGGAAGGCATACAATTTTAATGTAAAAATGTCAAAATAAATAAATATTCATGAATTTATTGATTAAAGAAAGTTACTAGCCCAAAATTTAAGTATAATAACTTTCTTTGGCTACGCGTTGAATTCTTTTGTATGACAAAAAAATGATGTCGCTGTATCTATAATTATCAATAATCACGTCTGAAGCCATCAGTGCTCAATCGATACTACGATTCTTTTTTGCTTATCTCTTGTGAACTACGAGTATGCAGCAAACATTTGACCCTTTAAACTAAAGTTTATTTTTTATCTCAAATACTAAATTGACGGATTCTCCGCGATTAATATCGATGTCGAGACAATGGACTGTTGATGAATTGTTCAGATTCTGTCAATTTGGAATCAGATATTAAAAAACTGACTTTAACACTCCCCTTCTCCTTACCCAGGTGGACGGCTACGGGTTCCCGACGCTGGAGGGGCTGGTGGGGCTGTACTCGGACGGGGTGAACGAACGCGGCTACTTCATGGCGGTGCTGGAGGCGTCACGAGGGTGTCTCATGAGACACCACGACCGCTTCTCCAGGACTGTGCCTATGGGTCAGTAGTGTTGTTGATGGGTGTAAGGCTACGGGTTAGGTTAGGTTAGGACTGTGCCTATGGGTCGTTGTTGATGACGATTTTGAAAGCACAAACAATATTTATTATATATAGGTATTTAGATAATTATTAAGTGACGTGTTTTTAGTTCTTTCATCTTTCATGTTTTTTTTTGTTTTTTTTTTGCACATCTTTGTACCAGTTTTCTTGTACCTCCTGTAGGTTGGCTGATAGAAAATGCTCTTAGCATTAAGCCCACCTTTTGTACATTTATTTTATATCTGTGCAATAAAGAATAAAATAAATAAATAAATATTTTTAGAAATGTCAAAACTATAAGTTTTGCCAATGAAAAATCTGATTAACGGAAACGCTAACTTAATGGTAAATAAATAATGATAGCACTAAAATTAGAATGTATGTCTTCATAATCGACATCATTGATGGTTTTATAAGTTTTGCATGTCGCTATTACGCCTGCGGCTGTATTAATTGCGACTTGTATTTACGACGTCTCGTCTCAATTACATAATTTTATTTCACCTGATATTCGTACATCAAGTTCAGTATTATTTGCATCAGAAATTTGCATTAGCAAATTTTAAGCTAATTTAATCTGCAACTTATATTACCCGTAGCGGTGCCAAAACAATTCTAAATAGGTCGGTAGAACGAGCCATTATTGCCACGATAGCCAACCAACCGTTTAACCAATAAGACCTAAGCAAAATTCATAAAGCCTCTAATTCAAATCCTATGCGTATCAGAAATACATACGTATCTTAAATATGGCATTTTATATGTTTTCAGATAACGGTCGGAATTGCGACGTCTCCTTCGATATCTTCGAGTGCATCTCCGACAGGATCGGCGAATACTGCGGGAACTCCGGACTCTGAACACAACTACACCAATAAATATAGTTGATAAGGATAAATGAATGTGAAATTAAAATCCGAGAATCTTCTGGTCACTATAAATTATACTGTTTAATGAGAGGAGCGAAACGAAAACGATTCAATTGATAAATAAATAATATGTCAGTACAGAGATTCATAATAATGTAAATTGGCATAACTTAGAAACCTAATTAAATGATAAGGTGGATTTGCAATTACGAAATTGTCGAAGAGATGTGATCAAAACGTTACCAGTTGGAGTTACTGTTAGGAATTAAGTAGAAATTGTAAATAACGTAGCTGTAAGATGAATAGTTTATAACCTACTAAATTGTGATGCTCAATAACCTTATACTAAGCGTATGTGATAGAGCGAGATGAAGCTATAAGGGCACACGGACCACCGGCCACAACCACAAAATGTCGCCACTGGCATATTTCCTGTAATTTTCGTACATTTTATATGGACTCGCCGCACACGGTTGACGCCGGTGGCGGCCACACGCTTCAAATCGTTCCCATACAAAAGCTTCTCGTGGCGGCGTTTGTGGCTGTGGCCGGTGGCCCGTGTGCGGTAAGAACGGTGGCGGTAGATAAGTCGCTCACTGGGAATGCAATGTTGTGGATAGAATAATTAAGATTGATAAATACCTATGTATTGATATGAAAATACTTGCAGTGAACATATTCTTAACCACGGATTCTTACTTATCATGTTTAGAAATTAATATCATGCACTTAGTTTCTGTAATTTAAATTTCAGTACTCATTTCTGTTTCTGGCAGTATTAATTTAATTTGTCCTGTTGTTCTACATTGTGCAATATCTTCATCATCTATTTCATAGTCGAATTTTGTTTCTAAGGCTTTTAACGAACTGATAGATTAATAATTTTAGATTTAAGTTGTACCCTAATAAAGATTTTTATAATTTCTTTCTTGGTTCTTATTGGAGTTTCTTACTTATCTTCATTAATCCTACAATCATTTCTTACATTTTTATCTTTATCTTCGTCACTATCGTTACTAGGATTATTTTCATCATAATAACTGAAAGTCATAATGTTAACATGTTAACGTGCAAATCCGTAAGAAAAGGTACAGAAGATCTATTTTAGGTTGCCATGTCAACCCAAAGGGTTGTATTGTGTCATTGTGTCTAGATCAAGTTTACAGGGTCTTGCTATTCAGTCACCCTATTTACAGCTGTTCGCCCGCTAGCGACTAGTTAGTTCACAATACTTAACAAAGATGGCGCTACTGAGACAACTTGTACATCGCGGTATTAAGATTTTTTCCCATTTGACATATCTACAGTATCGCTTCTCGGCCTTTTGGCTAAGATCAAAGTGTAGTATCTGTTCTTTTCAGCTTAATATCTGAAAGTTCCCTCACTGAGGGACCAGTATATTAATCTGATTTTTGTAATCCGATGGGACATTCGGGGCTCGCTCCACTCCCGTCACGGGTCGGCCCGGCATTGCAGCGCCGCCGGGATCGGCCCAAATCAATACCTAATGTTATACTTATGGTGAAAGACAGGATTTAAATTGAAATGTTTAAAACTTTAAATTTTATTCCATTCCTTAATAAAGAAATATACTCACACAGATTTGTTTGAAATCAGTTTTACAAATTAAAAAAGTAATAATGTAATGCCTCATTAAGGTTCATCTCAGTCATACTGAACATGTTGCGGTCATGCGCCTCCTAATGTACTGTACATACATACTGAATCATTTAAATTAATATTATTAATAAATTTGAACATTCTCATTCTCACAGTATTGATCCTTTCAATCGGTACAATAACCCCGTTTCCCTGTCAGCTGACTGCTCATTAAATAGCTACCTAGTCCTAGTTTCACGGAAAACATACAGATTAAACAAGAAAAAAACTTATTAGAACCAAACTTTAAATGCAATGTTCCCACGACAAGACAAGTTTTTTTTCTGTTTCCTGATTTAAATTAAAATATTATCTGATTGCATGCTCAATATTAATTAAGTATATGTACTTATGCAGTTGTAAACAATATGTATAATTTACATCCCTTTTACCATCCACTTCTTATTAAACTCTAAAACCCTGGATACATTTACATGGCAACGGACGTCAATAACGGCTTAATTTCCACCCTGTTCGGGTTCATCCTTAAACTTCTTGTCTCTCTTCAACGGTGGTTTCACTTGATAACTCTTACGGCTCTATTAACTATATACCGAAACTGATGAACAGAAAGGTAAAGGAATGATCGAGTGGAGACCAGAAAGTACCGTACCATGAATGACTGACTAGTCAGGTAGCCAGTGGTGGTTGGATGAGGAAGAGCCTATGTCGAACGAATTCGGCCTGATGATGATCAACAGTCTGATCACCTCATCCGCCGGATGTTAAAAACAACAAACAACACTTCAAACGCTGAACGCATTCAAGATAAGACGATAATGAAACAAAACAAGATCTAAATAGTGTAAAAAAACGCTTCCTAATCATAATGTACATTCTGGGAGTACAATACTGAGTTCTCAAAGGCTATCAGCTCGTAATGGTTCACACATACGGCCTCCAGTGCTCGAGTGCATTTGCCTATGAATTCAATTGTTTTTCCTCGTTCTTTAACAGGGCCGGAGTTAGGGTGGGGCTAAGTATTTTTATTATTCTCATAATATCATGTAGGTCTGACAAATCTGAAATGCAGTCAGACCCCAGGATGGCTGTTTTATCCTGTAAATAATATTTTAATAAATAAAACTATTTAAGCTAAACTAAAATAGTACCGTCTATCTTAATAGATAAAAAAATGTTACCTTTAAATTAAATGTATGTGCTTACAGATAAATGTCAACTCGAAATTCTGATTAAAACCACCACTAACTACTAGGTATATTAAAAATATACAAGTATCTATTTAACAAATTGTTAATCCGCATCGTATGTTTGAGATAAGCACTAATTATGTACTTAAAAAAGTAATTATTATTATTATTATTATTTAATCCTTTATTGCACAAATATAAAAATAAGTGCAAAGGGTGGACTTAATGCTACAAGCATTTTCTACCAGTCAACCCACAGGAGGTGCAAGAAAATTTTATTATAAGGTGTGCAAAAAGAAAACAACACTATTACTACAAAATTAAAAACAAGTCACTTAATAATAATTACCAAATATACCTAATATAAAATACGTAACTACATATAAGTTCTGAATATATAGATAAACATAATATATACCTATATACTATATATATATATATATATAAAACTAAAATATATATATAAATATTAATATTATATAACAATAATTAATTACATCGTTATTCAAACGTAATACTTATGCTTCTACCCTCAATATTTTTTCGAGATCGCGCCCACAATCTACACTCCTGGATACGACACTGTCCATAAATAAACGTCTTGACGCAAATCTCTGATGTAATTAATGCTGATTTTAAACATGGGTTTGGTACTGTCTAGGTGATTTATGAAAATACAATTAGCCTTTTGCCTCACAGGTGTTTTGGATAATCTTGGGACTTCAATTGTACAACTAATGAAAAAGCTATAAAGATTTAGGATACCCATGACCTAAGTAAATAAGATATTGTGTAAGAACGTACATTAAGAAGAAACTTGTTTACTTACTAAGCACTAATTGTATAAGTTTTTCAGTTTATATTTTTTTAAACACATATTTGGGGTTTCTCCGTCGTAGTCTCAGAATGTTATAAAAACATCTAAATCCGTGAGAACAAACTAAAATAGTCTAAACTGAATAAAAATCATAATACATCCTTTTTTATAAATTGGCATTTTATGCTTAAATTTATTTACTAAACAGAAATTATTGAGTAAACTCAGTTTAGGTTCATATTTGATCTAATTTTACCGAATTTAATGGCTAGCTCAGTACAGGCAAGAACAAAACTGATGACCCTTGCCTTTGCTGCCGGAACTATTCACTGTTCATCATTGACATATATATTACTGCGTAAGGACAGGCCAAACCACTCAAGAAAATGGCACCCGCGCGTTGGCCCTAAAATAGACATTTTAGGGCCAACGGTCCTCAGTCGACAGTTGTCTGTGACGGAGAGATGAGTCTTTGTTTCTTGTGATAAATATGCCTATTTTTGTTGTGAAAGGCTAAAAAACTATGATACGAAGGTCAAAAAGGAATATGGAATATCGTATCATCCTTAATTAATAAATAAACACATTTTAAAGCGATAATTTATTTTACTACCAAAGTCTACAATGGCCGCACGATGTAACCTTGTACGAACGTCCGCATGCAACTCACTCATATTATTATGTACCTACTGTCCGGTGACGGTAAAATATGAACGCACGTACAAGGTTGCGTCGTGAGCTAAGTAGCTCGGCTCTGACATAGTTCCAACAAATTATGACAGATGGCAGTTATTTTGCTTGTATGAAGAAGGTTTGAGTAAAATGTTCTGAAGGGCGTATCCTTCCTTTTGAAATCATTGCTGTTCATCCGTTTGGGAGCCACGGTACCACAGACACATTCACAGAAACACAACAAATTCATAACACGCTCTTTTTACCACAACCCGTAGATAGGGTTTCGCAAGCAAACTCCGTAGGTCCGTTAATCTGTGGTTCCGCCGTCTTGGCCACAGGATCCTCATCAATAGTGCTCATAATTTCGGGTCAGGTACCAGGAGTGCATGAGGCGTGAAGATATAGATGCCCTTCGAAGAGACCCATTGTGTGGGCGACCTCAGGAGCCAGCAGCGCCGCTGCACGCCCCGTGGCCAAATGTGGAAACTACTGTGGACTACCAATATTATGCACCTATTATAGGATAAGAATAATCGGTAGTCTAGAAATTTTTAATTGACTTAGTAACCCTTCATACACGATTTACACGATCGATTCACCGCCACCCATCAGATTTTAGGGGAAGAAAAATAGAACCTATCTTGTTTTCTGGTACCTAATTGAATAATAGTTAACTGAAATCAAAATGAAATAAATAAGATTTTGTTGCGAAATTTTGTAAAAAGAGTTTTTTACTATTCTTTCAAAAATATATTCCTTGTAATGTAAGGTAGTTCTAGTAATAATTTTTGAAGTAGAAAATAAAGGTTCTTTGTGTCTTTGTTTTAAAATTGAATGTAGAGTTATCTGACGATCCACCCCGGCCATTAGTTAGTCCTTCGAACATTCGACAAACAACTCGTTGTTTCCAAACCTCGTTAACAAAGTATTGTAAATTGTAAGCTCTCCATCATCTCCAGAAGTACTCATAATCCTATGCAGATCGGTGTAGCAATATCCTGTGCTGCGCTATCCCTATTCAATGTTAAACTAACTGTACCACGGTTGGTTGATCACAATATAATAGGTACCTAAGTAGGTATATGGTAGACACTAAACTCGATCTAAAACTTGACCCAAATAAGATCTGAACGTAATGTACTTATACATAATTGAAAAGCATAATAATTATGCAGGTTATCAGTGATATGTTATTTATTATGTAAGTATTTTAATAACGTTGATTAATATGTACGAGTACCAACCAAAGCTTCTTTCTCTTTCTCTTTTCTTGTCCACTGCTAGACGTAGGCCTCTCCCAGAGGTCACCACTGGATGCGAACTATAGCTTTCCGCATCCAATCTGTCTTACCAGCCACCTTTTGACCTCTGATTGGTAGCGTACATAATTTAAAAAAGTTCCAAAGGACTTCTAAACTTTAATAAAACATTAGCACACCGTAAGACACATACAAAGAGAACACCTAACTTTTCGTTGTAAGTTAAAGTCCGCCAAAAACGGATGTGACCTGTTATTGTACATTTCCATTGAAAATTTAATCTCCATCTCGGCACTAAATCAATGACCAATAAACAAAATACTATACATTACTACCAGCATTGTCTAAACTAGTTATCACTACAAATATCTTTCATACTAATACCACTAATAAACTTTAGTTAAAACAATGGTATTTACAGGCAACAAAAGAGATAATTAATGTAAAATATCCATCCACAAGTCACAACGCAAAAAGTTTGATCGTAAAATTACAAGGTCGTTGTGGAAAGATAAGTAGACGAATCAAAGAATATTAATTATATCGATACATACAAGGTCTATTGGTCTATAAACATTTTTTCATGTCACTTATCTTGTCATCTTGATCATTTTGTCAAGAGAGGTCGCTGTTTAGTTGCTCCGCAGTTTTTATTTCCTAAAGTGTGCAAACACTGCAGATTCACCTTAGACAGTATTTTAAATATGTGTACATTGGTTCACCAAATATAAATGTGAAAGTGAATTGTAAATAAACAGTTTATTTGAGCAATAATCTTGATTTTTGTGAGAGTATAACAAACCCAAAATCAATAAGTGCGGTAGTAGTGAAAAAAGTGCGTAACTGTTGTGCGAAATAAAACTCTCATCGCCTAACGAAACCGGACTTGTCCCAAAGTTAATCATATCATTGACTTATATGCAAATTTCGTAACCTGAGACATAATACCAAGTGGCTTACTCGTTAAGACGGGGACTCCCTGGGTACAAAGTGCAGAGTGGGTGCAGGATCGAATCCCGCTCAGACACCTTCTTTTTTGATTTTAAATTATATTGTATGAGCGAGTGCAAGTTCAATTCCACCACAGAAAAAAAAATCTTTTTACATTTTTTTTATCGAAAAATTTACAATGGAAAGCTCATCACTTCACTGGGGTTGCTGTGTGCTAGGAAAAGACAGCGACGAATTTATCAAGTGTTGTCACTGCTCTAAAGTCTTTCACCGCGACTGTATCATTGACGTCGTTGATGACTCAGAGTCAGACGGATGGTCATGTCCACTATGTAGGAGTTTGAAACCCAGACGTGGTAACAATGATGAAACCGCTATATCAAAAAAGCCCCAAAATGCAAAACAGCCTTCCAAAAGGAACCCTAAACGCCCAGCAAGAGCTTCACCAGAACCCGCATCCGCGATCCAATCGCCATCCAATGAAGATATTCGCAATATAATCAGAACTGAAATGCGTAATCTCCTACCAGAGCTCACAAAATCAATGACTGTGGTTAATACAGAGCTTAAATCAATAAGAGATGAGATTCAATCTTTTAAGGACTCACTGGACTTCATGAACCGCCAATATGAAGACATAATTAAGGAGCAAAAACGTAACGCTGAAATGATGAATATATTAAAAGATAACAACCTTCAACTGACCAAGACTGTACAAGAACTAACTGTTCGACTGAGTGATCTTGAGCAGAAATCGCGTGAAAACAATATCGAAATACAGTGTGTCCCTGAAAATAAGAGCGAAAATCTTATAAAAACAATTACAACGATCGCTGGAGTAGTAGGATGCACAATAACTGAGGACGACATAGTTAACTGCACAAGAGTTGCCAAAGTAAACCCGACTACTACACGCCCTCGTTCAATCATAGTGCAATTAAGCTCGATCAAGCATAGAAACAATTTTCTTGCTGCAACCATAAAATATAATAAACATCACAATGATAATAAGTTAAACACCTCACACATTGGACTGACCGGCACCAAAAGACCAATCTATGTGACCGAACATCTTTCACCAGCCAATAAACAGCTACATGCATCCGCACGCCTAAAAGCTAAAGAATTGAATTACAAATTCGTGTGGGTCAGAGGAGGTCGTGTATTCATGCGCAAGGATATTGATACACAATTTATATTCGTCAAGAACATGGAAACTCTAAATAGATTAGTTAGTTCATAGATATTCTGTTAATAATTGTATGCTCTATTCATCTATTATTGTATAAAATTCTCTAGTTTAAGTTTGTATTACCAAAATGTGCGAGGTCTTAAAACAAAGACCCATATATTTTCTCGTAATGTTTTATGTAATAATTATGATATCATCGTTTTAACAGAGTCTTGGTTACATGGAGGCATAATGAATAATGAACTTTTTGACGCTAGATACAATATAATAAGAAGAGATAGGGAGTCATCTAAATATAGTTATAAAAAAGATGGTGGAGGTGTAATGGTAGCAGTTTCCAATAAGTACAATTGCAAACGTATGTTACAATGGGAAAGCGATTTCGAAGATATATGGCTGACTATAGAAATCCCTAACCATAAGTGCAGCTTTGTTTTATGCGCTAGCTATTTACCCCCTCCAGTGGACTCATCATTATTGAAAAAATACCTAAAACACTGCAACAGAGTTTTTGATAGTTGTAAAAATGAGCAAATATGTATGATAGGCGATTACAATGTCAGTTCTATTGATTGGGATTTAGTTAACGATGCTAATGTGAATCATAAAGCTTCAACTTTGGGCGATATATTAATTGATTTCACAAGGTTAAATAATTTTAAACAACATAATTCTATATTAAATAATAAGGGTAAAATATTAGATCTTGTACTTACAAATATGGCTGGATGTAATGTAAGTAAGTCATTTAACGAACTCAGCAAGAACGATCCTTTGCATCCTACGTTAGACATAGATATTGATTTTAAAGTAAGTGATACAGTAAGGTTGAAATCGAATCAGCAAAAAACAAAATTAAACTATCATAAAGGCGACTATGATTCAATTCAAGCTTTTCTTGATGACATTGATTGGGACACTGTTTTTTCAGAATGTAACAATGTCGATGATATGGTCAGAGTATTTTACGAAAAACTCAATAACGCTATACAACAACATGTGCCAAACGTTAAATCTACAAGTAATATTAAAAAATATCCAGTGTGGTTCAATAAAAACCTAATTAATTTACTAAAAGAAAAAAATAAATTAAGACGGAAGTTTAAAATTTTTAAAAATCCCTTTGATGAATTATCACTAAAACTTATATCAAAGCGTTGTGAGAAATTGTCTGTTCAATGCTACAATGAGTATACACAACATATAGAAGACAACATAAAAAACAATCCCAAATATTTCTGGTCTTACTTAAAAAGCAAAAAAAAGGGTCTGGGTTCGTATCCGGGTCAGTTATCTTATGAACATAAGACTTCTGACAGTGGCGTCGAGATATGCGACATGTTTGCCGAGTTCTTTTCCTCCGTGTACGGAACCAATAGCTCCGAAGCTAACGCCGGAGTTGTTACAGATTGCTTGAGATTGGTTGAGAAGCATGCAGACTGTATGGGTACCTTGCACTTGAATATAAATGACATTGTCACAAAACTAAAATCTCTTGATATCTCGAAAGGTCCTGGTCCGGATGGAATTCCACCTATATTTATAACTCGACTAGCATCCAGTCTCGCGAAACCACTTCATACCATTTACAATAGATCATTGGCAACCGGTAGTTTCCCTATGGCATGGAAGACTGCTAAGGTTGTACCTGTATCCAAAGGCGGTGATGACACCCAAATCGATGAATACAGACCAATTTCTATACTTACAATATTCAGTAAAGTATTTGAACTCCTCGTATATCCCCACATTCATAATCACTTCCGAAGACATTTCTCAGATCATCAACACGGGTTTATGAAATCGAGGTCTACGTGCACCAATTTAGTTTCATTTGTGGAATTTTTATCGGAAGCTATTGATGAGCATAGGCAAGTCGATGTCGTGTATACTGATTTCAGTAAGGCATTCGATAAAGTAGATCATAAAAATTTAATAAAAAAACTGAGTATTTATGGAATTTTCGGGTCGCTTTTGTTATGGCTAGGATCTTACTTGACTGATCGCAATTTTTATGTTGTTGTCAACGGCTTTCAATCAAGGAACTACTCAGTAACTTCGGGAGTCCCACAAGGATCGCATTTGGGCCCGATTCTCTTTAATATTTTTATAAATGATCTCCCTGGTTTGCTACAAAATTCGACACCATTTTTATTTGCTGATGATCTAAAACTTGCAAAGGTAATTAAATCCGCAGATGAATCAATACTTTTACAAAATGACCTTAATGTGCTAAACGAGTGGTGCAAAATGAATGGCATGTTTTTAAATGCAAAAAAATGTTTTTATATTAGGTTCACTCGTAATATTAACGAAATATTGTCTACATATAATATTCAGTCAAATACTTTGCTAGAAGTCACAACAGTAAGAGATCTTGGCGTTATACTGGATAAAAAATTAACTTTTGTGCCGCATATTGACCACATTGTAAAAAAATCAAATAAAGCTCTTGGTTTTGTCCTTCGAAATAGCAAAGCCTTCCGGAACCCGAACACAAAAATCTTACTCTATAATGCATTTGTTCGGAGTGTGTTAGAGTATTGTAGTGTAGTATGGCGTCCCCACTACTCAACCCATATTGCCAGAATTGAGCGTATCCAAAAGCGTTTCGTGGGACACTTATCATATTTTGCAGGAATTTTAAATAAAAAAAAACAATACGTTGATCGATTAGATTTTTTGAAAATTACTTCCTTAGAAAAACGAAGAGATCTACTAGACCTAAGTTTTCTGTTTAAAATAATTAGAAATAGAATTGATTGTCCACAAATTTTGTCCAAGTTTAATTTTTTGGTGCCTCGAAGACTTCCCAGACAACCAATAAAACCTTTGTGTCCGCCTCACCGTAATACAGTTCTCGGTTTTAACTCTGCCATTCCTAGGTTAAGCAGATTATTAAATAAATGTTCTGGATCAATTGATATTCATGCTGACTCTTTGTTTAAATTTAAAAATACAATTAATTTCTCAATCAATTAATATATTAATCTAAATTTTTAATTCAATTTTAATTCAATTCAATTTAATCAATTTTAATTTTATTTTTATAATTAGTATAAGTAGTTAAATTTATTTTAAGTAGCCACTAAATTGACGATTTTTTTTTAATTTTGTGCATGCAGTGTTTACCTATAATTGTTTGTGCATCTAGTTTGTATTTAGTTATAGAATTGTAATAGTTTTGATGTAACAAATGTTGGTGAACCATAATAAATAAATAAATAAATAAATAAATGAAAGTGTTTGTAGTGAAGGGGGAATACACATCTCTTTTGCTGTCTGTACGCGAGGACCACTCAATGCCCTCCTATTAACCAAAATATCTCGATCTTTCACATAAACGAAGTTTGCAATGTTAACTGAGCAAAAACATGGTTCAAGCCGTGCTAGTTTAGTTAGATCCTGTATAAAATTAAGTATAGGTAGAGCTTGGTTATGTGAATGGTTGTAGTTCGACAGTGGTGTGAGAAATGATGATTATCGTAATGAGCTTTATGAATACAACTTCCGTTGTAGCTTCGTAGGCAGTTTGCATACTAAATACATTTAAGTAGTATTTTAGCTTATAGAAATAGTGCAAATTATCTCTCCATCTACTTAGATTCATTCGTTCTGGATCTTTCGATAGGTACTTACACTTTTTTTTGAGTATTTTCATAAGTTGTAAACTTAAAACATCAGTGATCTACTGTGACCCCTGAGCCATCTTTGCAACACCTGTATACTAAACAAAATCCCAACAATGTACACTAATTATAGTGAAGAGTCTATGGATCCTTCGGACAGACAGACAGACAGACAAGGAAGCATCACAAACAGCGGACGCAGAGATACTCATTACACCTTTAAATTATTTCATTGGTTTATGACCGTAAGTTATTTCCATAAGGTTCAAAATATGGTATTTAAGCATATTACAACCACTACTGGTAAAAGGGTTATACCGACAAACATGTAACACGGATACATCTTCCTAAGGCCGATGTTACATGCAATGGACAACATTTCAAAAAACTAAAGCTGCAATAAATCGAAAACCATTTCGAGATTTAGCTGTAAAGGCCACAAAAAAAAAGTTTTTGTATTTTTTGGATGTATCATTTTCGAGAAAATCATAAAATAGTAAAAAAGTGCTGATGACGTCATGCATCAGGTGCGATGCATTTTGATGATCAAAGCCCATAGATTTAAAAACAAAGTAACTGTCACTTTCATTTTTGATTGACGTTGACGTTTTATCGTGACGTTGTTGTTTATTTGGGTCATTTTCATTAATTCTGTTCTGACACTTTCTGACTATTTTTTTTATTTATTATTAAGAGATGACCTCTATATAATATGTCCCAGAGCATGCCACCGCCTACACAGTTGAAAAAATGCTTCTGCTTATTTTTTTACATGATAAGTACCTACTTTCCATCATCAGAAATATCAATGTCATTTGAAAATGACCCATTTGTTGGTTGGCATGTAAACAAAGTTTAAATGTCACTTGTCAGTGTCATTTATGTTTTTTTTCGAGACTCAGGCAATAGACAAAAATAAAAATTGAGTCTAAGATGTGACGTCACTTCCGTTTTTTAAATAATTAACTTTAAAGTTAAAAATAACATGCAAAAATTAATGTATATACAAAATAAAAAAATACGGGTTCACTAATTTTCTATAAACTTTCCGAATAGCTAATAAAAATATAGGGTAAAGAAAATGAAATGTTGTCCATTGTTCTCACAAGTGTACTTGAAATGTTTTCGTTAATTAAGTTGTTTGATAGACTACTAACATACACTATAGGCACTTGTATGTACTTATACAAATTACATGGTCCCGAAAATGGTGAAATGTTACCACTATCACTATCACTAATCAAACTGACCCACTGTGACAATTATTTAGGGTCTCCCGGAAACAAACTTTAATTTAGATCACCTATCTACCATATTATAATACCTACTTGAATTATGTTAGTATGGAAGATACAAAAATAACTACATTTTAGAATATGTTAAGACCTGGTTTCTCATTATTCGGTTAGTTACAGTCTAAATCACAGATTTGCTGACGAATCGTTTAAGGATTAATACCCTTGTTATAAAGGTCATAAAACTAAGGTTAATGCTCTACATAGTAACAACACATTAACTATAGTAACAAACGCAATAAGTGGACACTCTGTAACTGTCATGGATAATGAAAATCATTATACCTACCTACTTAAAAAAACTATTTATTATTATATTTGATAATAGTTACGCAGGAAAAAAAGGTTAGAACTCATAATAACCAATTTGTTTTGTTATGTTCAGACTCAAGACAAACCTACCTGTACCCGTATTACGAAAATTCGAGCTAACGTATAGAATCGAATGCGAGTGCGACAACTGTCAATTTTATATGTAAAAAGTGTTCGAAAGTGCTGTCAAGTTGCCACTAGTCGCACTCGAATTCGATTCTATATTGTTCGTGATCGCCCTGCTGATCTTACTACATACTCGTACACGTGTTTTTTTATTGAAATAAAGTAAATAACAGCATTACATATTGCGTGGTTCCTGGTTGAGACGGAACACAGGATGCGGCGGCCCTCGCCCCGGGGGCCACTCTAGCTCTATAAAAAAACCAACGAACCAGAGCTGTCATACAATCTGTAGGTTTAGTGCAACGAGATAGAGTTGTGGTCAGCGCAATAGTGCTCGAAAACTTAGTTTATAGTAAGGTGGAGTGACCTCGCTGCATCTCCGCACTGAGTGTGGAGGCTCCGGCCGCGGCGTACTGTCGGCGAGCTGCAGGTGAAGCTATAAGCTAGTAGTTAAAGAAGAGTGTGACTGTGCGAACAGGGAATGGTTTACATTTCGGCTCGTTGGCGTGCACGAAAGAAGCCTCGCCGAGTAACATATATCAAATTATCAACTGTTCTTAGTATGCATCCGACGCACTCTGGGCAGTTAAGTTAGCGAGTGACGCTATTATTCAGAGTAATCTGACTTAGGTACTAATGCTTCCACCACGGTGACAAACCCTAGCTTATGATAACTAAGATAGAACCCTTTTGGTAATATGTAATTTCATGTAGACTTCAAAATAATAATAATAATAGTAATATCTAATTTCTTACATACACCTACATACCTAATATATTCAAATAAAGTAACATCATCCACTAGCTTCAGCTAGCCGCGAGTATCTTGACCTCTCGCCGGAACACGCACCTAATATTAATAACAATGACGTCCGCTCAGCATTTTCACGGCACATGACTCCAAGCAGCAGCCATTTTCCACACCCTATATAAGAGAGGCTTTGTTTTTTACTCCCATAGTCGAACCAGGTAGCACATAGCCGAACGCCGAAAACTGTGCGCAAAAATGCAATGATAAATTAAGATTTTTTTAAATATAAAAGTGATAATGGTTAAGATAGTGTGTGTTGTGTTGAGTGTGTGTGTGGTGGCTAGGACCCAGGTCATCCCTGGCAAGTCTAGGACTAACGATGGCGACTATAATACTGTGAACACGGATGGATCCTTCGATTTTGGGTAATTGTGTGGATGGGCTTGTGAAAGTGGATACAGTTCGGTATCTATATTGTGATCTCACCTGGATCATCATCACCTAAGTGCAGATACAGATTAATTATCAATTTAATTGTGTCTAGAAAGAGTTTAATCAAAATTCCTCCTTTATTAATCATCATACACACACGAGCGATAAAGTTTCAGTGACAAAAAGCACCAAAATACTCCTAAACGGAAAAGACTAGCTTATTGTCTGCAATATTGCAGTACATTTTACAGTGCATCGGAATATTACCCACTGAAAACGTAAATACTTTGATCAAATTCAAAATTAAATGTTTTAAAAAATTGGGGTCATTTGGTGTCGACGTGTAAGTGGAACTTTTTCATTGCTCGTGTGTGTAAAGTAAGTTGAACATTCTCTGCTTTTACAACTGACATAACGGAGGTTCAAGACCTTGTCAACACAAGAGAATTACTTGGGTACTTTGAGTACTGATACAAATGAAAGTAAACAGGACACTATCATTTTGTAAAAAGCAATTGACTAGGCTGACATTGGCTGTGGAGACGATGGAGGTTTGGGGAGGGGGGAGGGTCTTCTTAAGGGAAATCGGTAGACGCTTGGGGAGTCGTGATCTGGGATTTTGTTCAGGGGCACTCCTTATGCAAAGGTTATCCCTGGCTGTGCCGCGTAATTATGCTGCCAGTGTCATGGGTACCTTTGGGCTGTGTCTCTCTCGGGGTGGTATTTTTGATTAAAATAGTGTGGTTTTTTTAATCTAAGTAGTAAGTATATTTACTGACTAGATTGAAGATTATGAATGGAGATTCATCTAATCTGTAACCTACAGGTACTCAAACAAGGACATCGGCTCGAGCTACCACCTGGCGCACGGGAACGCCAACAAGGTGGTCGGGGGGCGGTTCGGGGCCCGCGACCCCGCCACCAACACCGTCAAGGAGACTGTGTACACCGCCGGGCCTAGGGGGTAAGTGGTCAGGACAACAGATTGTAATAATTGTAAGCTTAGGGAAGTTAAGAAGTCTTCAGAAAAGTTAGAAATAGTCAATGAAGAGAGACGTAGTGATACCTATTGGAAAAGAGTTGAACAGGCGCTTTGTAGGTCTGATTCACCTTAAACACATTAGAATCGTAAGTATTGTAGAGCTGTTCCAGTCTAGATATTATAATGATGCTAGAATACAAATATTTGGTGTACCGAACTGAACAATAAAAACATCGGAATCTGTAAAGCTCTTAAAAGTGCAACAACCTACTTATAAAATTAAGATGTAAAATAAGCTTGTACAATATTTATTATTATATTATTTTACTAAGATATTTGTATGTAAAACACTGAAATATGATAAAATTATATTAGTAAATAATCGTATTAAGTAAATTATAATGACCTACATTAACCCAGCCTTACGTAAAAGTACCTATACGTAATTTTGCAACCACATCTACACCCAAACTAACAACCCAACTTTACCCCACCCTTCCCAGTTTCCGCGCCAAAGGCCCCAACATCCACCGCAAGATCGACCTGGACCAGCGCCCCCGCGGCCCCATCGGCAACAAGGACGACCCCTATGCCGACCCCAGTGAGGACCCCTCCTACGAGTTCAAGATCCAGACCCGAACTTACTCCAAGACTGAGAATGCGGACTCGAGGGGAGATGTTAAGGGTGAGTTTGCCCACGTCATTAACGTGAGCTTTACAAGGATTGATAGAGAATCGTTATTCAGATATGCAGTGTAATAATTGCATATGCAATCTAATCCAGTATAATAGTTAAATTTGTATCTAAGATTGGGATCGACACAAAACCGGGTGCGTGCATCGATGAAAATTTAAGATCTTTATGTAGGTACAGTAAGGGGCAGATAAACCTGACCCCCCTCAGAAGCATTGTTACTATGAGAGGGAGGTCAGGTTTCTCTGCACCTGACCGTACATACATGAGTGTTATTCTCAGGCATTTAGTTAAAAATCCTTAGTTTCTGGCTTAGTATCTCTGAAATAGATTTGGAAAGATGATAATGATAAGCAGTGGGCCAAGGAGATATGCTCTAATAATGTAACAACATTACAAATATCCCTGCACAGCAGCCTAATTACCCCGTCCTAATAGAATATGGGCTCTGCCACAAACTCTACGCTTGGCTGAAGACGTATTTATAAGATAACTTCCTCCTGCAATTATAATTGAATAACTCTATTATTTTTCACTGGTTAGTTACGAGTGGTTAAACCGACGTATTCAAATTCGATGCTAATTAATATTTTCTTCCGGCCGACCTTCGAACATTCAGAGATGTAATTATAATTAGGCAGGGAGATAAAGCTGCATATTATCACAATTCATTATCTTTTGTAAGAATCTCCATTATTGTAATTACGTAATGAATATTCTTTGCATAAGTTTAGGTGCTCTTCTAGGGGGAGTTAAAGTTTATTCATACAAGATAAATACAATACTTGGGTATTTACTAATCACTAGGAATCTCAAAATTCTTCTTAGACATAGACGAATAGAGAGGTACTGAGGTGCATAAAGTTTAAAATCTTTAGGAGAAATCATACAGTACTTATTAGTTTTAGATACAAGTGTAGGTAGGTACTCATTGACAGGTCTGAAACCATATTAACAATTTTGTACAACAAGTTTGCGTATAGGGATCTAAAATAAACGATTGATATAATTACAACATCACAGTCATTTACATCATTAGCGGGACAATGGCTTAGATTTCTGTTAGTAGATAAAAGCAATCTTTGAAATAATCTGCGTGTTTTTTGTACGCGGATATAAACCAAGCAGGTAAAGGATACGATAATAATATTTAGGTAAGTATTTATGGCGTATTCATCGTGTCTGTCGAAGCGGATGGACGTGTTTTTGTTGCTTTACTGTGAATTACAATTATTATTTTGAATTGTGAATTGGAGATTTTGTGTGTTGCATTCGTTTGGATATCGGTGCCTCCTTTTTCTTCTTGGGGAGATTGCCGTAAGACCTGGCGGCCATATTGCGAAGTGTCGGACCTCTTGCTCGGGCATCCGAATCGAATCTCCGAGTCGTGCCGAGGAGCTGACGACGAGCTTGAGCGGTGCGTATCACGTCACATTACACTCATAATTCATCCATTGGAACTGTTCAAAGAGAAAAATAAATCGCGCGGCCGAGGCACGAACCGGCGGACTTCACCACTTGAGTCGAACGTGCGCCCGACAGGACCATCTGCCCATTGAGACCGCATAGCGAAATTACGCATCATATAGTAAACAACGAAGGCGGCATTAATCTGGTGTTAACTTTCTACACTACGGAATCCTTTAATTCAACATCATGAGTGATCAACTGAACGAATTTTCAACAAAAATTACAGCGAAGATGCAGTGTTTGCTTGAAGAAAACATGCTTCAACTTAAGAACGTTGTTCTAAGCGAGATCAAAGCGATCATTAAGACTTTCACCCAAGACTTGGAAGAGTTAAAACACTCCTTCACTTTTATGTCTCAGGAATACGAAGACCTTAAAAAAGAAGTCAATGCGTAAAAGCTTACTATATCGACGATTACTAAGGAAAATTTGGAGCTCCAGCGGACCTTACTAGAGCACTCTCACAAGATTAATTCATTCGAGCAAAGTCTCAAAAGTTGCAACGTAGAGATCCAAGGGGTACCCGAGAAACGCAACGAAAATCCTCAAACTATTGTTAAAAAATTATGTGAAACCATTTCTGAGCCAATGTCTGATGATGACATAGTCGCCTGCCGAAGAGTTGCTAAATTAAATCCATCGTCACCGAGACCTCGCAGCATCATCCTGACTCTACGCTCGGCTAAGCATAGAGACCGCATCATTTCTTCTGTTCTGCGTTATAATAAAAGTAACCCAAACAACAAGCTACACTCAAAATTACTTGATGTTAATGGCGATCCTGTACCGGTTTTTGTAACTGAGCACCTACCATCGGAAATCAAATCACTGCAAGCCAAAGCCCGCCAGTTCTCTAAGAAAAATGGCTTTAAATATACTTGGGTTAGATATGGGAGAGTGTTCATTAGAAAAACTGACGGCAGCAAACCGATACTTATCAAAAATGAAATCTTTCTGGATACGTTAAATCTTAGCACTGTATAACTTAAAACATATTGCTCTTATTGCCATGATCCAACTTGTCATTAAATAAAATAATAATGTTATCTATATATTATCAAAATGTAAATCGTATTAGATCAAAAACTAACAGTTTCTATTTAAACTCTCTAACAATTAACTATGATATAGTATGCCTTACAGAAACGAATCTCAATCCTGGCGTTTTCGATAGAGAATTATTCGACGATACATATACTTTATTTCGTAGGGACCGTATTTCCTCTGACAGTCACAAACATGACGGCGGTGGCGTGCTCATAGCTATAAAAAATCACATAACTGCAATCCGTAGATACGAATGGGAGACAGGTGCTGAGGATATTTGGCTTACGATAAATCCTAACTCTAACAACACTTTTCATCTATGTGCAGTCTATTTACCTCCTACAGTTATAAAAGATACTTATGAAAGATTTTTTGAAGTTAACTCTAAAATTGTTGTAGATTCTGAAGATAAGTTTCTCTTGGTTGGTGACTTCAATGTGCCCAATATTGAATGGTGTTTAGAGAGATCCACAAATAACTATCTGCCCATAGCGAATGCCAATTGGAAGTCCGATATACTTTTAGAGTTTATATCATTGGATTCCTTGCGACAGGTAAACTATCTGCGAAATGATAACGATACTACTCTTGATCTCTGCCTTACCAACATGACAAGTATTAAATTAAACCACGAAATTCATTCTTTGACCAAAGTTGATAGACACCATCCGGTATTTAAAATATTTATTGATTTCGACGAAACCCCATCCATAAAATCAAACACCAAAAATAGAATTCTAAATTTTAGAAAATGTAATATTGATATGTGCAAAAATGACCTACGAAAAGTTAATTGGCTTGAGCTTCTGAATTCAAACGATATAAATACTGATATAACCACATTCTACAACAAATTAGAAAAAATAATATCCGAGCATACGCCCTTAAAACGAAACGACGCTATCAAATACCCTGTATGGTACAACGATGCCCTTATTCATTGTATTAAAGAAAAACTAAAATACCATAAAAAATGTAAACGTTTTGGAAATCCAAGAGACTACAACTCATTCTGTCTACTTCGTGAAAGAAGCAAAATCATGATTAAAAAATGTTACAAGGAGTTCATAGCCAGTACCGAACATTCTCTCTTAAGTGGCACATCAAAAGCATTTTGGTCTTTCATTCATTCTAAACGATCATGTGGGAAAATACCCCAATCAATGTCCTACAATAACATCACAACTTCTGACCCCAATATTATATGTAATTTGTTTAATGAATTCTTTGCCTCTACTTTTGAGAGTCCCTCTAGTTTTGACACCGACGAGATTTCCTGTGAAAATGCCACCAACTGCTTGAGCAATATTTACATAACTAATGATGAAATCTTAACTAAAATAAAACACATGGACGACTCCAAAGGATCAGGACCAGATGGTATTCCCACTACTTTCATAAAATCATGTGCAGCCGAACTTGTTATTCCGTTGGAAATAATTTTTAACAAATCATTGAAATTTGGTATATTTCCCGACAAATGGAAAGAAGCTCATGTCGTTCCTATTCTAAAGTGTGGTGATGCATCTAAATGTGAAAATTATCGACCTATAAGCATATTGGCCATCATTGCCAAACTATTTTAGAGCTTGGTGTATGACTACATTTACGCATCAGTTAAACCCTTAATATCAGAAAAACAACACGGTTTTGTAAAGCAAAAATCCACAGTATCGAATCTTTTAGAATTCACGAACCACATTTATGACGCATTTGATGACAAAAAAGAAATCCACTCGGTTTATACAGATTTTAAAAAGGCCTTCGACAAAGTGAATCATGAAATCTTGAAATTAAAATTACAATCTTTTGGTATTCATGGCTCTTTATACCGATGGATTGATAGTTACTTGACAAATAGGTCTCAGTTGGTAACTCTTAAGGGTTTCAAATCTGTTCCAAGTTTGGTAACATCAGGTGTTCCTCAAGGGTCACACCTCGGACCATTATTTTTCATTTTATTCATAAACGACCTTCCTAAAAAACTAAAATGTAACTCTCTCCTATACGCAGATGACCTTAAGATTTTTAAAAAGATATCATCTGATGCTGACTGTTTGGATATACAAAACGATATATCAACTCTTAATAATTGGTGCATATCAAATAAAATGTGTTTAAATATTTCTAAGTGTTTCGTTGTCAAATTTAGTAATCTAGCCAAATCCCGAGATTATACATACAAAATTAATAACACCGTGTTGAAAACTGAGGAGACAGTAAAAGATTTGGGAGTCATATTAGATAAAAAATTAACATTTAAATTTCACTACGAAAAGCTGATTAGCTCATGCAATCAAACGTTAGGCTTCATTCTTAGAGTTTGCAAGGAGTTTAAAAATCCTTACACATATATTACACTTTTCAATTGTCTTGTTAGATCGAAATTAGAGTATGCCAGTATAATCTGGAACCCGTTTTATATGGTCCACATTAACCTCTTGGAACGCATTCAGAGAAAATTCTTAAGAATATTATCCTTCCGTTTTGGTCTTAAATACAAGTTACGTTCATATGAAAGTAGACTACTTCATTTTGGATTAGATTCGTTAAAGAATAGACGCTGCTCTACAGATATTTTGACTCTACATAAAATAATCCACGGAAGTCTTCATACGTCACTTTTGTCTGAAATTTACATAAACTTTGTCACAAAAGCACCAAGAGCAGGTAGAGTCTACAAGACATTTCATATTAAGACACGTAGAACAAACAGAGATTCGAACTCTCCAATTGCTCGCATTTGTAGGCAGTATAACGAATTAACCATTCGTGAACCAAATTTGGACATATTTGTTAGTAATAAAACTACATTGCGATCACTTATTTATTCTTCCTTTCACTAGTTTATATTATATTTTATATCCAAAATTATATGAACCTGAGCTTTATATGGAAACTGTTGGTTAGTAATAAATTTAACTTAACTACTTATGTAAAACTAAAACCAGTAATTTAAACTTTAATTTAAGTATAACTATTTCAACCTTAAATTCTTAACTTTTGTACTTATATAATACTATGTAAGCAACTAACAAGACATGTTGTCAGTATCTATTGTGGGATGTTAATTAGTTAAGTATGTAAGTTAGCCATGTTTAATCATTTGTGACATGTATTGTTAACAACCTGTTTGATACTGCTTTAAAATAAAATAAATAAAATAAAATTTCCACCACAACTAACATACACTGCTGTATACAGGGTGTTGCAAAATTGGTATACTAAGCCGAAACCTACATGTGCAGCATGTTATATCTAAGCCCGAAACTGAAATCAGAATTTGGAAATTCGCGAAAAAATGTTTTTTTTCCACATAGTAAAAAAATTTTCATTTTCCATAGAAACTTAGTTAGTCACGTAACTAAGTTTCTATGGAAAATGAAATTTTTTTTTCGCGAATTTTCAAATTCTGATTTCAGTTTCGGGCTTAGATATAACATGCTGCACATGTAGGTTTCGGCTTAGTATACCCTTTTTGCAACACCCTGTATAGGCCTCTCCCATTGGAGAGCTACCTATCTTGGTGGTTTATTTTCTGAAATATATGTACATAATAGGTAATTACTACATTTCACATAAATAGTCAAGCGATTATAAATTTTACATGCAATATGAACTTCTGTTAGGAAACAAGTTAGGTTATCTCAGTTATACGAAGGATTCTAATAAAACCCTAACTCCCCTTTCTGCCCAGGTCACTACTCCTTCGTGGACGACATCGGCGAGCGGCACGACGTGTCCTACATCGCTGGCCGGGACACGGGCTTCCACGTGTCGTCCTCCTTCCCCGACAGCCCCAACGTCATCGGGTCTCCGTTCCACCGGCAGCCGCTGGTGAGGGCCGAGAGCAAGCAGCGCGGCAGGACCGCTGTGCAGAGGGGACTGGATGGGTCGTACAGGTAGGGAGATGGGGTGATTTGGGTGGTTGAGGGATGTGATTGAGGTGGTTTGAGTTCCTTATGCTATATACCTACTTACAGAGATATAACATTTACATTACAATTGGACATAGCTATGAATCGTAAACAACTACCTACATAGTACGAAAAGCCCGACTGATACGGAAAATAAATGTTGCTGATCAGGATGCCTATGTCTTCAATTCTAGACCACACCACTAAATAATAATTCTGCACCATTTTGACAAAGTGGTCGAGATTTCATATGAGTTTGGGAATCGTCCAATACAAAACGGTTACCGGTTATGAAAGAATATAAAATGGTAGATGCTTTATGTAACTTACCAAATATCTCCCCAGATTCATCTCAGCGGGCCCCGACCAAAGGAGAACTGAGAGCAGCGACTCCAACGGAAACGTCAGAGGATCTTACACTTTCCTGGACGACAAGGGTGTCCAGAGGTGAGCTTAAATCAATACTATTCTACATATATATATGACAATAAGAATCAGCAAATAATGAACATGCAACAAAAACCTGCTTCCATAAAACCTTTAAAATCACAAGTTTCCATCGAAATATTTCCCAGGACGGTCCACTACATCGCTGGTCCAGGTATTGGGTACCGCATCGTGAAGAACGGACGGGATCCCTTCATCCCTCCTGGCTTTCCCACCATCCCGAGTGCCTACGACCCTGACTTCATCAACGCCGCCGCCGCCCCGAGCTTCTCGCCTGACGACACTAATGCTGAAGATGTTTTCAAACGTGAGTAATTCAGCTCTTTTGTTTTTTGGCTTTATTGCACTATCTTTAGTTTGCTTGAACGTTGTAGTATCCAAAATCATGCAGTGATGCTGATGATAGCGTATTCTTTTCAAGGTCCCGATGGAACCGCCGCTTCAGGCCACGTAAAGCCACCACCGTTCCCCGGGAATGACAAACCCAGTAACAAACCCGGATCTGGGTCGAGCTCTGAAAACCTTGGTGGTGATGGCCAAGGATCGGGAAGTTTCGGACAAACTAGTTCAGGAGGCTTCGGCCAATCGAAACCAAACTCGGGGTTTGGCCAGGGCAGCCCCGGTCCGGCGGGGTTTGGTCCCGCCAGCCCCGGCGCGGGCTACGGGCCGGGCGGCGCGGCCGGCGGAGGCTTCGGCCCCAGCAGCCCCAGCGGCGGCAGCGCAGAAGACGTACATTTGGGATCCCCCGAAGAATTCGAAGTGAAACCCACCAAACCACCAGGTGATAAAGATGACTAAGCATGATTGTGAATAGAATTTGTAAATAGGACTGCACAGAAAGGGTTAAACACTCGTCCTAATTTATTTTTATAAGAGAACTTAACTGCACGGACCTGAAACTTATGCTTTAATAAAAAAACTTCACGACCAAACTGGTTTTTATTACACCATCACTGAACCTTGCCGCACCATCGTGCACTCTGAAGATGCTTGAGGTCATAATTGATATCCGTTTGCAGGCAGACGACCAGGTCGGCCGGGCAGGCCTCCCGCCGGTCCCTATGCGACTACCAAGAAGCCCTACGTCCCGCTTAAACCCTTTCAAAGTCCCCCCGACAGTGATTATGACATTGTAGGAGGAAGCAACGATTATGGAGATGTAGGCGGCGACGGAGGTTACGGGGGCGCTGGGCCCAGCAGTACCGTAGGTGGTAGCTACGGTGGCGCGGGTGGAAGCACATTCGGGAATGTCAGACCGACTACCTCTGGTACAGTCCGACCGCCCGCTGCTCGCCCCACTGGCAATACTTTCAGTAGCGCCAGGCCCACCAACAACTACGGCAACGTAGGGCCTCCTGGCTTCGGAAACGCCGGACCAACTAGCGGCAGTTATGATAAAGAAGAAGAGCCGGAAGATGGTCCGAGCTCCGGGGGCAGCTTCAGTAGTTCAGGAGGTAGTGGCGGTAGCAGTGGCGAGAAAGGTCCCATTTACGCTGTAGGATTCAATATTCATAGCAAACCTGGAGACACTATCATTCATGATGATGGCCCGGGTGAGCTTGGTCTGAAGCCAGGGTCCAGTTTTGGTGATAGACCTGGAGGCTCCTCGAATTCTGGACCTTACGGCAAGCCAGAAACTACCATCATTTACACTAAGCCGGGTTCGACTATCATTCGAAATGTAGGGAGAGATTACTTCGGGATTCCCCCAGGCGTGTCCGTGAGGGCGCATGTCCAGAGCATAGACCTGTATCCGTATGACTCCAAGCCACTGTCGCCGGCCGAAGCGTTAGAGAAGGACAAAACATAACGTTGCATTTCACCTTTAATTTTAGTTCCTTGCCATGTCAGTCCGTTTATGCCATAAGGTTCATCGAGTAATACCGAGTAGTTAGAGCTTAGTTTTGTACGAAGTGTTTTTTTTTTGTAAAATTTATGAAAGGATCGAATAAATTATTCCGAATAAAGTTTTGTAAATGCAGCATGGCGTTTTCTTCCATAATGCACTTGAGTTCGTTTGTTAGGTGTACATATTAAATTAAACGCAAGAGGATTTCTTTACAAATTTTATTCGAACAACACGACTGCAAATTTAACAAAATGTAAAATAGTAACTATATTAATATCAAGGAGTAGGGTGCGATGTTGCTTGTTACAAGGCAGGGTTCTGTCGTCTGTATGGGTACTTCCCTTGCCTGGCTTCCACACTTCAATACAAAATGGGATTGGCAACACAACGTGGAAGTCAGAACAGTAAGTATTTGATTGGAAAGTGGATCGCCAAACCAGGAAATATTTAAGAGACGACGAACAATGGTTCCAACTAAAACGATGTAGGTAGATATTTAGGTAGGCTCTTCTTGTTATAACTTCCACGCTGTTACTGATATAATAATATAATTATTAGGGTTAATATATACGAAATGGTGTAACGAAGTTCAACGAGAAAAGTTAGTAATTGGAAGGTTAAATTTGGCAATTTGATTAAGTGATTAGTAACAGTGAAAAGTTATGTTCTAATAATTAGTTAAATAGTTATAATTTTATACAAAGTAGTCAACTAGGTATCAGATCGTGACACTATAACAGTGTAGAGTCTATTTTGTTATATCCAAAATGTAAGTAAGTATAATAATTGGGTTAATACAATATGTATGAGAAATTGTATAGAAGTTAATAATATAGGTATATGAAGTTTGAATCTGCAGTTGGATCGAATAATAATAGGAGCCAATTTACAATTTGGAAAGATAACTAAGGTCGTTAGTTTTCGACCAATGAGAGCCACCTGTCCACCAATAGGCGACAGCGAGTAAGAACTTTATACTACGGTTGTCTATCTAACCTAACCAGAGCAGAAGAGTTCTCTCTATAAAATTTACCTGCTATCGCGTTGTCATTAAATATGACAGGTCCTGTAATTTCTACCAATTAGTTGATACAGAGCTTCCATCAGATTTAAACGATGGCTATAGAAATAAAATTTGACCATAAGCCTCATCCGATAGCAATTTTTGGTGATTATCTTCAAATGTTGCTGAATTGTTATGCTACATATACCATCAACCCTCTTAGATCTTTCTAATTACAGCTAAGAAATACCCTAACACTATTGTGAAAACTTGTATTATTCCTATACTTATTTAAAGAAGTCTTCAACGGTTCTTTTGGGTCTCCAGATTTACCCTAAATATTTTACCGATTCTAGGTACCGATGTCCACTAGTGGTTTACAAAATTACGATTACAAATAATATTTGTGTTAAACTTAACATATTCCTAAAGCTACAGTAAATAAACTTTTATTTATTTATACCAAACGAAGCTTTGCTCCAAACTTATGCCTAAATGTATATAAAAAGTCAATATTTATGAATAGGAGTTAGATAGAAAAAGGTTTGAAAGGCAAATATGCAAATCACAAGGAAAGCCAAATTTGAGCGAATGTGTGCTAGCTTATACATGCGTGAGTGAGTCGATAGTTCTATTATACACTTGTATATACATTGTATTTAGATCTCAAATGTTATTTGAGGTCAGGACCACTTCACAACGCGAAAACTTGGGCGTTTATATTATATACTACTTAGCAATTAGAGAAATAATTAGCCAGTTACTGTCGTATAACCGAGATCGACTGCAGTAGCCAGCATATATAGTTATAATCATAATCATCGGCCGTTTTGTTTATATCTCGGTGCACACAGCCCTAAATTTCTAGTTATAATAACATACATAAATGTATAAAACAATTTTAGCCATAAAGTTATGAAAACAAAGATATTGAAATCCTTACAGTAGGTAATATTTAACAATCTGATAAGTATAAAATAAAATACGACATTTTAAATATTATAATTTTACTAATCAGATCTGAAGGAATCTCTGAATTTAATCGTTATGTTACCCGTTTGAATTTTAACCTATTTATGGACTGAAAACTTTTCACAGCCATTTAATTTACCTACAGCATTGAAACACCTAGGATTGCAGCTATTAAGTTATCACTGTACTTAAAAACTGCAAACTTATATTGAACAAATAATTTCATTTATCCTGAATTAAAAGCTCGTTGAATTTAAACGCTTTTTTAAGCGGCTAACAATAAGAGGTTCATATATTAGTGCCATACAGATAGACATGTTAGTCAATAAATACATTATCCTCAATAAGAAAATTCTTTTAATGAAACGCAGATGTAAACATATCAAAGTTAAAATTATAAAACGAAAAACACTATCTTAAGAACAAGTTTTAGATTAGAAAAGGCCATCTTAAATTTACAAAACAACACGAAAATATACTATATTTAATAGATAAGTATGTATATCAACAAAACTAAGAAGAAGCACCTTTTGATTAGAACTATGTATGTAGGTATCATCTAAATTGTCTAATATTTTTGTGCATAGAAATATCAGTTTTTACATTCATTACATACAGATAGTCTACAGTACTGCACAAAAAAGTTAGGCAAATAACATAGTCATTATGACATCCCGAAATAAAAAACCATTATGCACCTACCTTTTAGATCGGAACGTTTATTCACAACTACCTACTACTGATTTTTATATTTCAGTATTATTTCAATTCAGTTTTTAAAACATAGTAAATATTCCGGTGCGTCATTGATACACTATGTACTTTGTGTTATTACTGATAAGGGGTACATATTACAATATTTTATTAAGAAGGACTAGATCATTACATGCTATTGTAGTTGTTAACTTAACGGTACAAATCTACTGTTTATCCATTTATTGGCACAGAACAAATAGTAGATATAAAGTCAAGCCTTAGGTTTTTTAGGCCTTATGTATTTAGGAAACGAAATTTGAGCAAAAACATAATTCAATCGTAAACATTTTACTAAAAAATTCGCTAACTGTAATTTTCAATAATAAAAATTTTAATCTACTTAATTTGTTTCCTCGTTAAATTAATTTAAATTCATCTTAATATAATAAAAGTATATATAAAAACTAACCATTACCTACTCAATTCTGATGCTGCAATAAATTTATAATTACAATTAACATTTTATCATAAAAATTCTACAGAAATTTATAGGGTGAATTAGATGGTTTAATTTAATATGTTTTTTCCGTCCAATAAAAAACCCAAACTGAATTTATCAAAATTATTAAGTAATAATATTATCTCGATCGCAAGTTATTTAAAGGAAATGAGAGCAATTTATAGTATTTCGAGATTTTACTAACTAAAGATAATTTATAATGACATTTTGTCATCAGAATATAAGACCTTGTCAAGCAATAATAACTTAATAATGCTGGTTCATTGGAAACATGAAAATGGCGGTGGATTATCATATTAAATACATTGGTCATAGTTTAAGCTTGTACTTTGTTGCTTTGACATTACATAATGCAATATAGGATGCTTGATTGCTCGTATCGAATGGATCAAACATAGGTCAGAGTCACAGGTAACTTAGCAGTGTCAAGTCTCAAATGGCAACGGATTGTAGGAGTCGTTAACATTGCCGTTTACAGACCTATCGGAGACTAGTCATTAGGTAACTCCAAGTGAAAAAAATGTTACTTAAAAGTCAAAGTACCCTTGTAACTGGCATATCTGTAAAATGTTGCTATAACTTCTGACGAGTTTCTAATGTGGCGGATAACATAGCATAATAGTTAACTTTATACTACACACATGCAGTTGCAGGTGGGCAAAATTAAATGCACACGCCATTTTAAAGCCTCAATCCTACAAGCAACCTGTATTCCATTTATGTGTCCTCAGAATAACAACGGGCCCACGTGTTCGATTCATTCAACACGAGTCCTCAGAACAATGCCTCTCGCCTCAATTAATCCTCAGAATAACAACAGATCCAATACCAACCTCACCATTTCCACGCCGCTGTTTACCGCCAATATTACGTGATCTTCATCTTCTTGCTGGTCTCCTCTAGCATGTCTTTGATCTTGGTGAGCGGGGAGCGGCGCTCGGCCGGCGTGGCGGGAGGCAGGTGGATGTGGAGGGGGTCGCGAAGGCGGGCTAAGTCTTTCTCCAGTTTGCTCACCTGGAATGTGATTGTGGGGTGTTTATAAATACAGGGTAAAATTGTTGTACCACGGTGACAAACCAGTGTAAAAACTCTAGTGCATGCTAAGAAGATTACAGTTAAAGTTAAAAACTAAGTTACAACCTGTATAAAATAAGAATTGATGGACGACTATTTAACACATCTTCATGCTATTGGTTCACACTCCTGACGTCTTCCGGCCTGCTGGACCAACGACCTTAAGACAGGTAGCCAGTTTGCGCTGGAGCTGGCGAGGACTGAATGTTGTAGCGCTCCTTGACACAGGCGTTTGTCCAGCAGTGTAACATTACAGGCTGAAAGGCTGATGATGATGATGAAGCAAATTCTGACTTCTATAGTCTCACTTTTATCCCGGAAGTCCCACGGGCCAAGCTCGCGCTAGTATAAAAGACACCTCGTCCTTACCCTAAGGTTGCGCTAGTATAAAATGAAGCTGGACTATCGTACCTCATCTTTGAGTGTGTTGTAGTGGTTGATGTCGAGCCCCACTTTCTTGGCGCGCTTGTGCAGCGCGAGCAGGTGCTGCCGGTCCTTCACCTCCGGGAGTACGTACTCCTGAAATGTACATCAAAAACTGTTTAGTTTAGGTATACAGGTTGTTAAAATAGGGTATAGTATAGTAAGATGAAACAGAAAGTCATTTTAAACAACTTATGTTAATTATTAGTATTATCGCATAGAGGGCCTAGTGTAGGTTTTTCTTAGATAATCGAATCGAGTACTGTGAAAATCAACGCAAAATATATAGCGTCAAACTAGTGCAGCGCGTGTACCGGTAGGTGGCGACACTACTCTAACGGTGTACATGTTTAGATTCGTGCATAACGCATATTTTTTCTGCCACTGGATTTCTGTAGATATATAGACTCCAAAACTTCTCTAGTAGGAAGTAAACTCTAGCATTAGCACGAAGATCTATCCCACGCTCTATAACCACACATCACATCTTACAACCCACCTGCTTAGTAAGCACGAAGTACGCATAAGTAGCCATGGCCGTGCCGTAGGTGACGAAGTACGTGACGGGCTCCATGATGTCCCACGAGTACTCCCACCACGTCAGTCGGGCTAGTACTCCGAACTGGACGCCCATGAGGGACAGCCCCACCCAGGTCAGGACTGAGGTGCGCCTCGTCGCGTCCACCTCGAGGGACTGGCGTTTCTGTTGGAATGGGTAATGATTAACTGCCAGTTTCTATAGCTCTACCTCATTTCATCAACGATCGCGTAGTCAAAACCTTGTCGGTCAGTTATAAACATAACAAAGTAAGTATCATTAGACGCGTACCCACCGACCGCACGTCCAATGCTAGGTCTGTATAAAAAAAAAAAATATAGTTTTATTGTTCAAGTAAAGGTACATATTGATTCAACATTATAGAAGTTACAGTATTACTATTACCCTTATGTACTAAGATATGGAAAACTTCCAATACCTGTACTAGATATAATCTGTATTACAGGTATCAGTGCGCTCCTTGGAATTGTTCTACTATAGTATGGTCGTCCCCGACGACACATGTATACAGACCGAGCATTGGATCGCGTTCTCAGCGTGCCAACGATGGCTATTCATAGGCCTACGCCTCACACGCCACTCCTCCACTGACCTGTTCCAACGGCTCCAGTTCCGTAGTGATCTTCTCGAGCTGCGCCCTGAGCTCTCTCTCCTTCTTGACCCGTCACTCCTTGACATTAAGCCCCTCAGACAGATAAAACCAACAGATTCTCTATCATTATCACCTCTTTACCACGCAAAGTGCTTATAAAGCCCTACTAACCTGTTCCAACGGCTCCAGTTCCGTAGTGATCTTCTCGAGCTGAGCCCTCAGCTCCCTCTCCTTCTTGACCTGGTGTTCCCTGACATTGGACACCTCATACAGATAACACGCCTTTACTAATAAAGCCCTACTAACCTGTTCCAACGGCTCCAGTTCCGTAGTGATCTTCTCGAGCTGAGCCCTCAGCTCCCTCTCCTTCTTGACCTGGTGTTCCCTGACATTGAGCACCTCAGACAGATAAACACAAAAGAATCAGTACCATTAGCTACCACCTCTGCATCTCCACTAACCTGTTCCAATGGCTCCAACTCCGTAGTGATCTTCTCGAGCTGGGCCCTCAATTTCCTCTCCTTCTTGACCTGGTGTTCCCTGACATTCAACACCTTATACAGATAAACACAACAGATTCTCTACCATTACCAACTTTATGCCTCTTGCTTCACTGTTCCACTAACCTGTTCCAACGGCTCCAGCTCCGTAGTGATCTTCTCGAGCTGCGCCCTCAGCTCCCGCTCCTTCTTGACCTGGTGTTCCCGCACGTTCAGCGCCTCGTACAGCTGGTTCACCAGGTTACGCACGTCGCTCAGCCGCGCCACCTCCTCCGCGCTTAGACGCTCCTGGAATTGGAGACAAAGTGGAGTTTAAGTAAGAGCTCCCATTCACATAAATACGATACAAAGTCGTGACGTCTAACACTCTCTCTAGTGGTAATGAGACACATTACGATACGACGTCGAACGGTTTTTATGCTTGGTAGTACGTTTTAATACACTGAAGCATAATGTGAAGGCGGATATCGGTTGGTTAAATTTTTAATAAAAATGAAGAACCACAACACAACAGAATACAATATTTAAGTAAAATATGTGTAGTTAAGTATGACGAGGAAGATTTAATGTAGAAATAAATACCAAAGCTCATATTCAGTGGCGTAAATGAAGACTTTCATAGTCAACATAGGGTGTACATAAATGTTATGTCTTTATATTATTACTATTTAAATAGATCCTTAAATTCGTTTAGCGTTCGTAAGGCATTTCAATAAAACGTTTATTTAAACATAAATTCTATTCAAATTCGTCATAAGATGGAGTGAAATTTTATCTTTTCCATAAATTTCAAGTACTATTTAGTTTTCTCTCGAAGGTATTACGTTTTTTGCCGCAAAAGGAATTAATTTACTTTCCTTCAACACATTTTGACGAGCTGAGTCATAAAATTTTAAATAAAATGAGTCTTCCTCTAAATTACTTTTAGACTTCAGAAAAACTACATTATTTCTTTATGCTTTTGCCTGCAAAATTTTAAAAGGTTTTCTAGTGGAAATTTCAGAACGAAAATTAACTTTGCAGCTTTTTCTTTACGCCACAATTCGTAAATATAGTAGTAAGTAAAGTATAAGGTTATAGTAAAGAAAGACAGACAAACAGAATATATAGTGTAAATTTAATCTTCATGGCACTTCTGGACAAGAACAAACTTTTTCTCGGATCTGTGTTTTGCTCGACAGATACTGATAGAGATACAAACATACAAGCTTTTTTGTAGGTTGCAAACAAAATTCTGTAATGCAATATATTTTCCACAAACAAAAGGCGAAAATTTATTACCCAAGTTGGATTTTCACCCCAAATTGAAAACTATTTAAGTGCAATTAAAGCGATTAGCAACGAAACTTAAGTATTCGTTCTACAGAACTTGGAAATTACGAGTCTGACGGAAGCTAAGAGTAGTGCTTGGAATAATTCTCCAGTTCGCTTGAACTTAAAGAGGTGGCGCGATAAATGGCCACAAATAAATTTTATTCAAATACTTTTATGCGATAACAAAGCGTACATATTTTAAAGGTGTATAGAGATCTACCGGAGCGCCGAGCTGTGAATCTCAATATGCTAATTAAGCAATGCTAATAAATTAACTTACTCCAGCGATCGTTTCAGAATCAGTATATTTGTTTAATTGAAATAATTATATGCTCTCAAAATAAAGTATTTTATAACAAAATGTTGTCCTTGTATTTATATTATAAAACTTACCGAAATTCAATAAGCTATACCAGTATGTTAAACTATACAGTGTGTCTGCTCATCAAAAATATACGGTAAGCAAAGTAAGTACCTATACAAAGTTTAATAGGGTACCATTACATACTTAAAGTTCTCTTCGATATCCTCAATATTAACACCCTCAGCTCTCAGGCACGTCCGAGGGCCTATGAACCGTCCCACGTCCTATCTTATGAGGCAGTTTATACGTGAGGAACGGATTCAGCATTGAGGTAACCTCCTTAGTTGATTTTTATTATATTTTAGTGAGAATTGGCATTGAAAAGTTTCAGTGTCATAGGTGGCTCATGAGAGATTTCAGATAAGGAGCTTTAAGCTAATGTCGGCATTAAATCTATGTCTGTCTGTTTCTGTACGTATAATGTCAAAGCATGTCAGCAATACATTTAAGGTCGACATTAGCCTAAAGTTCCTCTCTGTAACTCCGCGTCAATCTTGTTATTCCCGACATACAAGGACTATAGGGTAAAATTGGGTAAAATAAACCTCAGATAAACTAGGTTTGACAACATGACAACTGACTGAAACGGAAATCTCTTTGATTCCGCTCAGTCGTTGACACCCTGAATTTAATCCACTTGTCACAACACAAATATAAACTGGAGTTAACAGCAGTTCAGTAGCGGTTAAATGAGTGGCGATTTTATTGTTCTAGGAATATGCCTCGTAAAACACGCAGTTTCGGCTAAATTTATGTGCAATGAAAATTAAATACTTCAATAAATGTTTAGTTTACGTTTGTGACTTCACTCTTGAGACTTGAATCGATAACGAAGATTTGATCAACTTATATTAGTAGTACTTAGACCATATCAAAGATTATAAAGTATGTATTTTTAACAAAATTGGTTTCTGAATACAGATTAAATGATCTATTATATAGTACTGTATACTGATACAAAATCTAAACATCAACCCAATAGCGGCCTATCTAGAATTCCACAACAATCCTAGTTCCCTAGTCGGTGACCGCACAAAACAGCAGTCGTTAGCACGAGTGCAGTCGACAGCCCTTACCGCGCCCACACGCCTCTTGCACCACTGTAGGGTTACTCTATACTGACGAAATACGAGCGAATGAGAGCTGTCGTGCAAGCGGCACGTTTACAACGAGACTGAGTCGTGGCACGCGTAACAGCGCTCTTTTTCGTCATATAGAGTAACCCCCTGGCGTCGACAACCCTTACACCCAGACGCCAGTTAGGCTATCCATCGGACATGTACCAGGAAGTTAGAGTACCACAAAGCTAACCTTGCAACAGAAACAAATGCCAACACTAAGAAAATTTGTACTAACATTTACTACTTCGCTTTCGAGTCATCCTAAACTATCCATTGGGTGAATGCATAGATGTTATACTTGCATATGGGTACATAAATATGCAGCCACAGAATTACGTAGTACGGAAACATAAATAACTACGAGTAAATGTAGGTATGTATATTGTGTAGTGCTCAAAATATTTTTCCGTGAATTTGTTTAATATGACTTATAGCCGTTGGGAATTTATTAATCACGGTAGATAGATTGCACTCAATGGAGTCCCTTTTACCTTTATTAAACTGAATATGCATGATAACCTAGTTACATATATGTACTTGTAAATAATATTATAGGTAGAGAGTAATTTTTCATACAGAATTGGCAAAACACAGCACTATTGTTATAATTATTATTAAAAAAACTAAATCACATATGTTAGATATAGGACACGAGTTTTTCCTCTCTAAAATCGACTATAAACTATACTTAACTTCTTCTCAGTCATCGTTGTAATTTCATCCATGAGACAAAGTACCTAGGCGTGCGTTATCCGAGCTAGGCTAGGTTAGTGGCTAGTGCTAGCTCAAAATATTTCATAATAAGGCGGCAAACTGCAAGAATAATGCATGAGCTTGTGAAAACTTCAGTGCTGCGGCACTACCAACTTGACAGAAATAATTGCTGAATAACTTAGTTGGAGTACTGCCGTTAATAGACAATCAGATAGAAGTGTGTTGTTTGGGATACCATATATGAGATAGCAATGGCTATAAATGTATTGTTCATATTTAATTCTAGTGCTCCTTGAAATGGGTTTTGTATTACCTAACGGTTCTTAAGTTATCTCTTATAGTAACATAACTCGATCAACATTTGCACTCAAGTGCTGTATTGCCTGTTAATTATACAGGTACATAGGTGCGAAAATGGTATACTAAGCCACTACGCGCTCATAACCGTACTACTACGAGTAAAAGCCGGTCGATAAGCACAGAGAAAATCGAACGTTGACCTTTGCATCTCCAACCAATTAAAATCTCTGCCGCCGCCGGTCATTACGGTAATTCTGCTAGCGTGAGGGCCCTATTACGCTTGCGACAATGACAAAAATATAAAAAGGGCAACGCCCGTTTTTCGCTGCGCTTAGCGACCGCTCTCTAAATGACTATCCAGGAATTCATAAATGTTCTTCACTGACCTGAGCCGGCGTCTTGACGTAGTACTCCGTGACAAAAACCTAAAAAGGGCAATGCGCTTTTTTCGCTGTGCTTAGTAGCGACTATACCCGTATTCATACACTAAATAGCCTTGTACTAACCTGCGCGGGCGTCTTGACATAGTACTCCGTGTCATTAATCAGCAGACGGAAGTCGTTCTCGAGCAGCGCCTCGATGGTGTCACTCGCCGCGATGCGCACGCGCTCGTCTCCGTACTACTAAAATACTCCTTACTACGAAAATCGAACGTTGACCTTTACCATCAAAGTTACTGTGCGAGCATGAGTGCAATAGTGCGAGTGCCAGAGAGAAATATAAAAAGGGCAATGCCCGTTTTTCGCTGTGCTTAGCGACGGCGCTAATATCCTTGAATTCATACACTACTTTAGCCTTTTAGTTCTTCACTAACCTGCGCAGGCGTCTTGACATAGTACTCCGTGTCATTAATCAGCAGCCGGAAGTCATTCTCGAGCAGCGCCTCGATGGTGTCGCTCGCCGCGATGCGCACGCGCTCGTCGGCAGCCAACGCGGCCGCGCGCTCCACCCCGCGGTCTTCCGCCTTCACCTGGGGAAGAGGTGGTGTTAGAGGGAGATGGGTAGAGGTTTGGTAATTCGGGTATTTTATAATATAGGACTATTTAGCCCGCAGAGTTATCGACTGGCGCTGTGGGCAGCGGCTTATGGCAATAGTGGCCGCAGTATTCAATATTTTTACTTTATTGTCATTTTATTATACAAATATTACAAACAAAAGTACAAAGGGTGGACTTAATGCTAAAATCATTTTCTGCGAGTCAACCCGCAAGAGGTGCAGGAAAAATAGGTAATAAGGGGTACAAAAAAAAAAAAGAATAGTAAGCCTGTTTACTGAAATGTACTAATTTTTTGGTAGGTAGTTAAGTATTATATTTCAGTTACCTACTCCCAGCGGTAGTGGACAACTCTGCGGTTTGAATATGCCTTAATTTAAAGCAGTAGAACAGTTTTCTAGCCCATTGGAACAAGGACTTTTTTAGATAAGTACCCGGTAGTGGTTGGAAGAGAACAGAGCGTTTTCCAAGGGGATACCTTATAGACAAGGGAAAAGTCTTGGAAGAAACCTAACGAAAAAAAATATTCACCTCTATAGCCCGTAGTCGTGTCTTCACGAGACTTTGAAAATATTTAATAGATTCGTTTTCATTAGTATATAGGTACATCTACTTTTTAATGTCAAAGGAGCGAAAGCTAGGGCCTGAAACGAGTCCACCAAAAACGCTAGCCATACAGAACAACATTCCCAAAAGCGCTAAAATGAGCGCTAGACTAGGTGTTTCAGCATTCAGTGCGGGCGGTTTTATGTTTGGGGCTGTCCCCGTCATTAAGATGTAAGTACAAGGTCAGGGGGTTACTTTATATACTCACAAAAATCTAACGAACGAGAGCTGTCGTCGAATAGGCACGTTGAACACAACAAGATAGAGTCGTGTCCCGCGCAGCAACGTTCCCAAACTTAGTTTTTTTGCCATATAGAGTGACCCGCAGCACAAGTCGGGGGACTATCTAAGCTAATGACTGAAGTCGTGAGGATCTTCACCGGTCAGTTTTACGACCTATAAATGCGTTGTACGTTTTATGGTCGGCATATTTGCACTGGAGATATGGAACCGACGACCGATAGAACTTTTTACCCACGTAAACCTCTTATAATATTATATAATACTTATACCTATACTATAATTTGCACCTACTATGCTTTGATGATTACTTGCTGTCCTTTTCCTTGTCAACTTAATTACAAAAACATATTATCATTTATAAATTTGTAATTGGTAGCTTTTGTTTATGCACCTGCTGGAAGAAACCTGGTGCCTGAGATACAGGTTAACACCTAGTTCAGGTATCAGGGGTGAGTAGTTATTATTATAAATTTTAAGTCCTGTTAACATACAAATGATAAATTGTATAAGTAAGATAATTACTTTAATTACCTAGATATTAAAACTTAGTTTTAAGTGACTGTAACTAGGCTTAAAATCTGTGTTTTTTAATTCATTAAATAAATTAAATAAATTTCTTCGGATCTTTATAGAGCCCGGATGATGCTACTCGTAATAGGGCCTATTGCGGGCCGCCTCACTATACATATGTACAAATTCACCTTTGCCTACCTTAATTAAGAGGGAGTATATGGCGTGTTTATATATTACGTTCGATATGGGACCCAGGAGAGTTACTCCCGCTTGAAAAAAATGAACCAACGAACCAGAGCTATCATGAAACATTAGCGCAGAGCAGCAAGCTCCGAAAATTCCATAGTATTAAGCTAGAGTGACCTCAGAGATTCTCTGCCGACGTACAAAGGTTCGAAGTTCGAATCCAAGTCAACAAACGTGGCGGAGGGTAGAAAAGATGTTTGCCGTCGGTCCTTTACAAATAGAGTTACCTAATATGTTTTCAAACACAATCATTCTTTCCTTAGGCAGAGCAAACTTTGTTATGTGACGCCTATCTCTCCATTCACTAACGTATCTACTCAAAAAAGGAAGAATATGAAGTAGGAAATAGTCTCTGATTAACATAGGTAAGATTTGCGGTTATAAGTATAAGAAGCGATTGTAAATACCATCCTAACTGTTAAGTTTATTTTAATCTCTAAAACCTAGTAGAATGCGCCGCGGCTGAACATCACCACCACCTTTATACCATACCATACCATGAAGATCCACAGTAATGAAGATTCTTAGTAATGATGCTGCACAGTAGGCACTGATGCTCTACAGTACTGACGCTCCACAGTACTGACTTATAGATCATAGACGGACTGCTTCCGCTACCTTTCTGTACCATACCAGAAACATGATGCTCCACAGTAACGTCATTTACAATGCTCCACAGTAATAACGATCCACAGTAATGATTATTAATACCCTGGGTTGGCAGAAATAGTTAAGTATTATGTTTTCACAGTTGTCTGATTTATTTGTGTAGGTTTTTATAATATTTATGTAAGTAGTATTTATATATGTATATATGTATTATTATATGTAGGGACATGTATAAAATCATATATATACTATTGTACTATAGTTATGCATATTTTGTAGGTAGGTTTAAGTAAGATTAAGATATAGGTACTGATAGGCTAATTTGTTAATATTTTATTGTGCTATTAATTGATTGAAAGCCTTAATGTCCACTTCTCCCAACCTAACAAGGGTTGGCTGGAAGAAATTGCTTTTTGGCAATAAGCCCGCCTTTGTACATTGTTAGTTTTCTTTAATGTTCTTCACCTTTTATTAATTGTAACTTTAAATGTACAATAAAGTGTTTATAAATAAATAAATAGATGCTCCACAGTACTGACCTGGTCCAGCAGGTCGCCGACGGTCTGCGAGACGGGCCGCAGCGTGAACCGGCAGCGCTCGCGGCGCGACGGCAGCGGCACCGTGATCACCGGCAGCCCGCGCCGGTACGTCACTGTCACCTCTGTGGACAGGGTTGAAGGACCGGTTAGTGGAGCGTTGTTGTGCAGCTTCTTTATTTATTTTATTATATTGGTACACAAACAGTTATAAGAATACAGAGTTCCAAACATATACAATATGAGGTTACATTTCCTTCCTATAACCGACTAGAGTGCACACTTCAGTTTAATTATTAAATTTTGAAAATATTAGTTAAATAAGAGCTAGTTATCACTCTAGCTCTAGTGTTCATGTCAGCTTCCACTACACGGGTTCGTTATCGACGAAGATAGATGGCACTATATCGCGATTCGCCATAAGTACGGCGCTGTGATTAAACGAGTTTATCGATAACGAACCCGTGGCAGCGGTTACTGGTTAGATAAGTTAGACCCGTAATTACATGCACGGTGAAAATCGACAAGAGTAAATGCCTGTTAGTTGTGAATTGCTCATCATATACCTACAAATCACTGATAAGAAAAATACTCGGGAAAGTGCGGGTCAACGGCATAATAATGTTCCACAAATTATCTACCGGGCCTGTCTGGCCCTGGGATATATACCAAAGGGATGGAGAGAGGTGAGGGTAGTATTTTTACCTAAACCAGGTAAAGATGACTACACTTCTCCGAAAGCCTATAGACCCATCAGTCTGTCATCATTTCTTCTAAAAACTTTAGAACGACTTTGCGATAGATATATACGTGACGGTGCACTTTCTGTGAAACCTGTTCATCCTAATCAACATGCGTACCAACCAGGTAAGTCGACAGAGTCGGCTTTACACACAGTGGTAAGCAAAATCGAAAACTCAATATTGTTACAACAATCCTGCCTTGCAGTTTTTATCGATATTGAAGGAGCTTTTGATAAAACTTTGTTCAATAGCATAAGTAATAACCTTAAAAATCATGATGTAGACCCGGTCATCAGTGCCTGGATAACAAATATGCTTAAATCAAGAACAGTATCTTTTACTTCAACAAATACAATAAGATGCAAAGTAGCAAAGGGATGTCCGCAGGGTGGAGTGTTATCTCCATTGCTGTGGGTTTTAGTTGTGAATGATCTACTTTGCGATCTAAATAATAAAGGTTTTACAACAATAGCCTACGCCGATGACATCACTATTCTCATCGGGGGCTTGTTTGTTAACACCTTATGTGAAAGAATGCAACTTGCACTAAACATTATAGAGGAATGGTGCCATAAACATGAACTGTCGGTGAACCCGACCAAAACAGAAATGGTGCTATTTACTAAAAATACTAAAATAGGCAATTTAAAACTACCTAAACTATTTAATACAACCTTAAAGTTGACAAATGAGGTAAAATATCTTGGCGTATGGCTAGACCACCGTTTAAGCTGGTCTAAGCATATTGACAAGACCCTGAGTGAAGCAACAATATCTCTTTATCAAACTAGTAAACTTGTTGGATCTAAATGGGGATTAAAACCGAAGCTATGCAAATGGCTGTACACAGCGGTGGTCAGACCTATAATAACCTATGGAGCAGTAGTGTGGTGGCAAAGATCAAACCTCACCACTGTGAAAAACAAACTACGACAGTTTCAAAGACTTGCATGCGTTTCAATCACCGGATGTATGAAGTCAACCCCAACAGCCGCCCTAGAAATAATTCTAGGACTTCCACCGCTCGATATTATCATCAAGCAGGAAGCTAAAGCGGCGGCGATAAGGCTAAGTAACCTGGGACTCTGGTCAACGAATACCACTGCACAGGGACACAGTCGCATACTTGACATTGCCAAGTTGTCGGCTCCCGGGTCCACTGAATGCAGCGACACTACTATAAAGACGTTTATCTTCAACAGAAGCTACACTATCCAGCGAGATCAGTGTGGCACATCAGACGAAAACAATTACGACATCAATATCTACATTGACGGAGCCAAGAACAAGAAGAGCAGCGGTGGAGGTGTCTTCTGCCCCGAACTTGATTTACAATACTCTGTCAGCTTCGGGAACAAAGCTACTGTTTTTCAGGCAGAAGCTGCCAGCCTACTTGACGGAGCTACACAAATAAAAGACACAAAAAATAGCAATATCTGCTTCTACACAGACAGTATGGCTATTTTAGGTGCCTTAGGCAAAACTGTAACAAAATCTAAATTAATTTTAGTATGTCACAGAACACTGGAAAACCTAAGCATTTCAAATAATGTAACAGTACAATGGATTAAAAGTCATAACGACAACATAGGAAATTGCGAGGCTGACCGACTAGCAAGAATGGGATCAGATACCCTACCAATAGGGCCAGAACCATTTATTAGTTTGTCATCAAAGGCAATAAGGCAATGTCTAACCGATAAAACACTATCTGAACACAATCAGGAGTGGAAAAATCGTGTAGATTGCAGACAAACTAAAGCGTTTATTGTATCACACAACCATAAACTTACACGCTACTTACTCAACCTGTCCCGTAGTAATATATCATTAATGGTAGGATTAATAACAGGACATTGTTGCGTGAATAAACACTTATATACCATAGGTAACTCAACTAGTCCCTTATGTAGGACATGTAAGGAAGTAGATGAGACGGTTGAACATATTCTGTTAGCTTGTCCACCTACTACAGAAACAAGATTATCTATTCTTGGACCAACAGAGCGCCTACCTCAGCTATTACAACACCCAGGCCTGCTACTCCAGTTTACTCGGGAGCTAGGCTGGCTGAGCTGAAATCAAGGGGATATGTACAAAGGTTCCACTCGAGAGAGCCACGTACAGGAACTTCACCCCCTATGAGAATAGAATAGAATAGAATGTTCCACAAAAAAAGTTCGTTTCAAATCAAGCCATGATTTAACGTGTACTTTACTTTCGGAGTAGTGTCCAAAATACAACCCAAAGGATTAAGTTGACAAAAACAAGCAAAAAGCAACATTGCTCAGGGAGCGAGCGCAGAAGCGGGTCCTTTTCGGGTATTTAGTTTTTGTGGACAAGCACCGTTGTCAGTCGCGATTCGTGACTACATATACAGGGTGTTGCAAAAAGAGTCACCCCCTTTCGGCTTAGTCTACGCTTTTTGCAACACCCTGTATATTTACGTATGCAAAAGTATTTCCAGAGGAGAAATCCCCCCACAACGCGACAAGCCCACTCGTGCCTAAGCACAACTATTTAATTATGTTTAGAATGTAATAAATTTCCTCCGAGGCGATCATCTGTGTGCGTCGCACAAACAATATGGACGGCTAATAATATAATAATGTAGGTAATTGCTGTGGACTCGACACAGCCTGATTGCCGATTCGCTCCACTTCTCGCGAGCGCGGACTGTTGTTAGCAAAACATTTATTTCTATGGGACTTTGTAATTTGTAAAGAAATTCAATGGAAAGAAAAAGAAAGAATACAAACATTTCTTGGGTAGCACGAACTATTTGGGGCGCACGGAACCTCGAGTGACGTTTCACCTGTAGCCTGCAGGTACCCAATAATAATATACGTTCGGTGTAATCGGCTCACGCTGGGAAATCAGTAACTGAAGCTTACCTATCTGATTTCCAGGCAATTTTCGTAACACGGTGAGAAGCCCTAGCCCAGCTCTTGTGTTTGTCACCGACAAGATAATCGTAAGCAGAAGAAGCACAAATTCTTGAAAAAGTGAAGCTGAAAACTGTACTCGATTAACCATATTTACTGTTTCATAAAAAAATATTTTAATTGAAGGAACCCATTAGTTTCAATCCAGTTTCATCCGCCTAAGTCCCAAAAATTACGAAATCCCTGCAGAGGTTTAATTACATTTTTATTGACCTCCTTTGTACCCTGCCAGTATTAAGTAGCGACAATTACTCAAGAGACCGCATTGCGAAGAAGTCTTTAGAAATGATTAACTTTAGCCAGAAAAAGTTAATTAGGTTGTAACTTATAATGAACAAAGACTGGATCAAAGCGTCACTTTTTTTTAAAGGAGAAAAAGTTTTTGCCTTTTTGACGGTAGCAGTTTTTAGAGTTTAATTTTCAAAGGGAGAATATTTTTCTTCGCGACTGTACCAAATGAGTAGTTATGCTTTCAAGTGGAGTGTAATCGGTGAAGACAGAAAGACATGTTAGATGTCTGCATACTAATATAGGCACAATACATACTGGACAATCTACGCATACACTATATGATTTTATAAAGTTACATTAGGTATTTATGGCGCTATATTTGTCAACACCCTTTATCATACCAACCAACCTACTTACTACGCAACGCACATCGACTCAGCTTTAATAATTTAGATGTAAATACAATTTGAGTAGACGCCACACTAAATGTAGGCTTGCTTTAAACTGCAAATAAGAACCGAAAACTTTCCGTAGAATCAGGGAAAAGTAATTACTGAACATTAATGAATGCGTAATTAAATTATTTAGCCTAGTACTTCCACTTACTATATTAAAAGCTCTCGTAGGCGGGCGGTGATATTATTATTGATTGAAACTGTAAGTTACAAATATGGCTACGAAAATGGCTATGAAATACGTCACGTCAATTAATTTGTAAGATTATTCATCATGGTTTACCTTGTATACCTAAGCCAGCCGAATAGGAACATAATATTTCTCCTGGAAGGATTTGTAAGAACGTCTAGAATTACATATTCATACGTCAACCCTTATCTCGATTACCTCCGATAAGTTTATTGAACGGGGAATATTTTTTCAGAAAAACCTCTTATTTTTTGCGTAGGTTCATGGATTTATGATCTATTATGTATAAACACGATTACTTTTTTCTCAGGGCATGTAAGGTTCCTAAGGGTAGGTAAACTGTATTAGGGCTGTAACATTTTTTTTTATCACACGTAAGAAAATCTCGTGACACAGAGAAAGATAATACAGTTTTTAAAAACTGATCACTTTATAATTAACAACGTTACACTTTATTAGACACGGATAGGTATTAAACAAAGATAAGATCATAAAATCGATGCATTAAATTAGTATAAAGTGATTAAAAAATAAGCAATCACATATCAATAGCTAAAAAAAAATTTACGCACACATAGCACGCAACATTATTGTGATAACTTTTAATAAATCTTTGTGATGAAAAGAAAAAGGATTTTATTCTTATTATGCAGGGTGTTGAAATAGTGGTATAGTAAGCCTAAAAGGAGTGACTCAGTGGGTCATTCTGAAAAACTTTTGCTTTGAGTACGACTTTAGTAAATTCCCGAAAAAAATATAAATCAACTTATCTTATAATATAAATATATTTAGTAAAACGTCACGTAACCAACTTTTCTACAAATAATTTGTTCAGAATGACCCACCGAGTCACCCCCCTTTCGGCTTACTTAACTGTATCACTTTTGCACCACCCTGTATACTAGGAGCGGTGGCCGTAACCGAGTCAAGCATATGGTAACTAGATGTGTCTCACTTTCACTGCGAGAGAGTAACTTATGGCTATTAAAACATTTGTCTGATGTTTTAAACAGATTAGATAAAATTATTTCTAATGAGAACGCCACAGATATTATGTGCAACTGTTTGAAAAAAGAAACATAAGCACATTGTTTGGTTTTGTCACGCGAGCATGGTGTTCCGTACCCCATAGTCAAAAGATAGGAATCTATTTTTTGCTATTACTTTTAAAGATTACTAGCTGCACCCGCGAGCTTCGCTTCACCTTAAATGTTTTCCCGCGGGTATTCCGGGATAAAAAGTAGCCTATGTTCTTTCTATCTATGTATTTGTGTAGATATATCAGCTGTCCGACACCCATAACACAGGTTCTGCCTAGCTTGGGGTCGGATGGCCGTGTGTGAGATGTCCCCACATATTTATTTTTTTATTTATTTCTCAGGGACTAGACCATCTGTATACCAAATTTCATTCAAATCCGTTCAATAGTTTTATCGTGAAAGAGTAACAGACATACAGACAGACAGACACAGTTACTTTCGCATTTATAATATTAGTAAGGATTAGGATTAGGATTTAGCTAAAGCAAGAGTAGTACCGATGTAACATATATTATAATGACAAACGGTGACCATGACCAACCCTAGACTCCCTCTTGCGTCTCGTGTTTATCACCGCTAAGAAGAAGCTGCCATGCCGCGGAGCTGTAAGTATCACATCCGATAGAGATTGATCGAGACAAAAGAATGTTAATGCCGTCCATAGACAACCAATCAGGGAACTGATCGTGCGTTGAGACTTTATTGACTTAGCGATACATTATCCACCGGCCGTGCAGCACATGTGTGGAAAACACATATTTAAACATCAATTTGTGGTTTTACATCCACCAGTCACACAATGGTAGATCTTTCGCCGTTATTTTTTTATGAAACTACGACACAGCATTGTATTGCTTCTAACTAGCAGATAATTATATGTAGAAAGCTTACCGAAATAAGCAACTTACAGTTGTAAAGTTTTTTTGGATTGAACCTTTTTTTATGAAAACTCGTAAATTTCAAACGGAAATTATTTCCAAATTGCGCTGAAATTTGGATGTGCAATAGGAATTCCATACGATTCTCTGGATAGCGACCTATACAGACACACTTTTATTCCGACATACAAAACATGAGTAAAGTTTCAGCAGTGACATGTCTGATTTATTCTGCAGTTGGTCTAAAGCATTCCAGGCTTTCTCGCTGGCCAAACATCTCTTGGACAATAACGTTATTCACGTAAAACTAGCCGTTTTCTGTGGAAATTTATTGTAGGTATTTTTTATGAAGCTTTTACTGTTTGCCACTGCTATGGTCAAGCCAAAATGCTTACTTCATAGTTCTCTATTGCCAATATCTGGACTGTTACGCCATTCCAGCAAACTATTAAAATATTAATCATACAAACATTGTTAATTGATCGTCATGAAAGCAGAAATTTTCATATCAAAGTGAAAAATCTGTTATTCAAAATAATATTTCAATATCAAAAGCGAAATTACATTTAAAATCTACTTTTCCTGAAAATGTCGACGCTAATTAGCACTGAGATTGACGACGCAATTAAACATTTTATATGAAACGCTGCTGCGAGCTGCGAGTAAACAGATATTTACGAAAAAACTAAATGCCAATTAGTAGAGTATTTACTTATTTAAATGAAACACCGGACACAAGACTATTGAATTCATCTGAAAATTCTTGTAGGAAACAAAACATTACCTATGGCTATACTTATACTTAGACTGCTTCTGAATCTTTGTTTTTTTTTGTCATAGGACAACCGAAGACAACAACATAGGTATCAAACTCCCCAGTATTTTAGTAGAAGTGACTGTGACTCTGTCGTTTCATATCTCGGAGCGCCAAGTTAAATAAAACTTAAGAGGAATGAAAACGGCAGTTTCTTCATACAAACGTAGTCCCCTGTTCCATCCCTGGATAATGCCACTAGAGCAATAAGTTTTTTATATTTAATTTATCATGGCTGTAGCTAGGTACGTATGTTTTATTTTTTGTCATATATTAATTACAAAAAAAGATATGAACGTTTAAAAACTTATTTTTTTTTTTTTCAAAAAATCCGCGTTTTTTCTTTGTCCATAAAACTATTTTAACGACATTATATTTAAAAAAGAAAGAAATAGGGACCTAGCCTATACTTTTTTGTAATAAAGAATGAAAAAAGTAATTAAATCGATGGAGTATTGAAGGAGAACACAGGGGACAGCGAAACGTCGATTTTGTTTAATTTTCCTAGGTATTTTCGGCCCGAGCTGTAGTTGTCCCTGTCGCGCTCTACGGGGAAGGTTCGGGCATGGCGCGACAGCAATAGATCTATGGAAAACCTAGTTTTGAATTCACGCGCTCGTTTGCATTGGTCTTAAGCATGGAATGCAGCGCTGTAATTAGCTGAATTAGCGTTGAGTAGTGTAGGCTTAAGTTCATGCTTAGCTAGATTTTGTCAAGTGAGAAACTGAGCCACTATTCGATTTTTATTGCTGAAAGTTAATTTAGTGTAAAACCGCAAGTTTATCATTTAGAAAAAACAATACAAATACAATAGTAGAATATGCTAGCTAGATTAAGTTGACTATCGAGATTGCATAATTAAACCTGAAGTATAAAGAAAGTTGAACAGTTGAAAGAAATTGAAGGTGGTACACATGTACTATAATATAAGTAGTTCATGCCTTTTTACATACAATAATACACAAGTATTGCATACATATTTAAGAAATCTGCAAGAAATATAAGACTTTAGTTTGCGAGGAAGTTTTTTATAAAAGCGTACGTGACTTGACTTCTAGTTTAAAGTTATCTGCATAAAATTTGTCTTTATTATACTCTTTTCTCTATTAATAAAGATGAAGCACTTTATTTCATCGCACGGCTTGCACTGTACTCTTTCTTGTATTTCTTAGACAAAATTTGCGGAGATTCTTACAATTTCGTCTCGTGATATCTCAATCTCAAGGATTTCTGAAGTGGTCGCAGATTGATTTTAGATGTGCATATTACATTGAGTATGAATGGTCTGGAGACGAAATAGGCAGACGTTCCCCTCTGGCGGGGTGGTAGGCCAGAAAGGCCCACCGATTTATAAAAACGAGTTGCAGTCTCAATTTTCACTAGACTCAATCTAGTTGGCAAAGCGTTCGTTTCATAGAAAATGATTTGTTTACATACTAAAATGACAGCTTCAATTCATAGAATATCCGGATTCCGGATTTGATCACAAATTTGGTCATGGTTTATTGTTATTAGCTGTTTCCTAGCAACCAATGTAAAAAAAATGCAATAGTGATGTACCGGTATGTAGATATGTATTAATCGACAAAAAAGGTCATAGTTGGGAAGCGTCCGTAGTCGAATTGGCTTCAGTAATCGTAACTGATCACTGAGGTTAAGCAACAACTGACACGGTCACGGTCAGCCATTGGTAGGTACAGCATGAGTTACCGATTTCAAATGGTTCTTTTCTGGACGCTTCCGTGCTTCGGAAGGGACGTTAAGCCGTGGGTCCCGGTTGCTCCTTCGGCACCAGTCGTTAAGCCTAGTCAGAGGCCGCCCGAAGGGGCGGCTTGAAAGCATCTGACCGTCGGGTTGCCCACTTACTCGACAACTTCAGTGCATTGTACTCATTCAAAAACGGCGATACGGCTCGCGACCTATCACGTGAGTATAAATTTACAGGGAAAAGCGGGTGACTTCGTTTATTAATCATTCCTAATTAAATTTAACTATACCTAATTAATTTGAAATTAGTATTTCTAATCCATGTTCTCGAATTCATCGATAACACTTATCGATAATTGTTACATCCATTGGCAAGAAAAATGAAGACACTCTGTTCATTATTAAATGTCACTTCACGTAACCCTTATTGCTGGGAATTAAAACTCATAATGATATGTCCCATGAGACATAATCATGGTAAACGGTAAAATTTCCCCCCGCAAAAATTGGCAGACTTTTTTGTATCAAGAAAGATCGCTATGACGCTTCCCGAGGGTACACCCGAGTCCGCGTTGTTCTATGGCATATTATATATTACTATCTGTTCCCGCGAACTTCGCTTCGCCTTAGCCTATGTTCTTTCTCAGGGTCTAGCTAGACCATATGTATACCAAATTTCATTCAAATCCGTTCAGTAGTTTTGGTGTGAAAGAGACAGACAGACAGACGCAGTTACTTTCGCATTTAATATTAGTTAGGATGTACTTTCATATTTCCACAATCAAAAAGCACTTGCAAAACTTTACTTTTAAATGAATTGAATCTTATGTTATGAATAGGTAATTTGGTAATGTTATTAATTATCAGACGCAAACTTATTTAAAAACCGTTTTTATGAATGTAGATATTTGAAGCACTACGTAAATTATGTATGTCACACACACACACAACACATTAGTAAAAAATGAAAACACACATATACTCAAGGCATCTCTGACCCAAATATCTGTCTCAGCCAAACTAGCGATAAGATCTATACAAGAGCAGCAAACAGGCAAACGTAGCGTGGGAGACCGTCTAGCTCACTGGACCGACAACCATACGCGTATATAACCATAACCATATCTTGTAGTGGTTAGATGAGCAAATTTTATGGCTCTCATTGGCAGAGACTAATTTCAAACAGGGCGATTATTCGCTGATGATGCAGAGGTGTCAAAGGAACAACAAACAGATGCAGCATGCCATATTTTTTTTATAAACCGACCTCCTTCTTTGGCTACTTCAGTCGCGCGTTTGGCTACTGACTTCGTTTTACCTGAAATTAGTGATGGGGATTAACTTGAAGTAAACATATTACGCATAAATACATAATACATAGAATTCATATGAATTCTCCTCTGTTTATATCGGACGTAGCTGGTATCAGTCCTTATACCAGCTATTACATATTATATTATTTAGGCACATATTAAAAAAAAAAGCCTTAAGTAAATAAATAGGGATAAATTATACATAATGTCAGTAGAGTAGTATTCATTTATTTATAAGGTTTTAGGGAGGTTATTTACTATGACCTTCTTAAATAGAAGTCGTACAAAAATCGTGTCTAAAATGACGACCTCAGCAACCTTCTTTCAGCTTGCAATACAAATTTTGCAACACTCTAGTACTTTGTACTAAAAGCACATAAAATATAGCTCTCCATTTCTTTATAAAAGAAAAGCACCCACACAATTCTCCTTTAACAAAGAGCTGTGGAGTTTTCACATAACTACTCTATTGTGGTGAACAACTTAACCGACTATTAATACGTGTACGTAACAGTATTTCCGTTTTCAGCGGTGAATGGCGGTACAAATTACACGTATTAATATACGTATTATTTTATTCTTGTACATTTTAAGACCTACAGCATATACAACCGATAACCACCAATCAAAGGTTGGCTGGTAGTGCTTTTTTAGCAATAAGCCTTTGTGCGCAAATTAATAGCTATGTTTTTAAAATGCTTCCGTGTAATATTTGTTTTTTGTGTGCAATCAAGTGTATATAAATAAATAAGTATTGTACGACTGGCTCGAAGGCTCGAAGAGACAATTAATATTTTTCATGATATTCTTGGACTTTTTCAGTAACTTGCTTGCATGCGAGCTTAAAGTTTATCAAAAGTTCTTGGATATTTATAAAAAAATTGAATTAAGACTTTCACGATAAATTCAAATTCAAATTCAAATTCAAATTCAATTTTAGGAAGCTTAAGTAAATTAACGTTAATGTACCTATACATAATATGTTAATCCCACCTACTAATGTTATGAAGACCTTCGATTTCATAAAGAAAATATCGTAATAGTAAACAATCCTCTCAATATTCTTCTGAACAAAAAAGAATATCCAATTTATTTTGTCCTCATAAATATGGTTGTTTTTGTGAAGAGCAAATTCAGCAAAATATACTGTATTTATTTATTTAGGTAGGTACCATAATAATAAATACCAAAATAAAAAATCCTTTACCGTAAACGCAAATAAAATAGTTGTTAGTGCATAAATACTTTGGAAATTTTACCATGTCGATACTACTATCAGTTTTCCGATAATTTTAAGATTTTTTAATTTATTTAAGATTTTTTATACTTTACATTTCTGTCAGCACATTCATGACACATTCACACTTTCGAAGAACTTTCTTCGCCGCCTAATCTTAGGAAGCTTAGCATGGTTGAGATCGGCATGGTTGTAGGTAGGTAAGTAGAGTAGCGAACTATAGATAAACTCTAGTTCTGTTTGCAATTCAAATTAGATGCATGTGTAATTATGTAATGCACTTTAGGGTTCAACGTTCACTGTAAAAATCGATTACATGTTTTTTTTTTTTTTTTTTAATAAATGATTATCACTCCACAGACTTTATGTCCGTGCCTTTTGAAGAGTGGTAATTTTTATGAGATAGTTTTTAATTCTTTTATCTACTTTCTACTCGGTAAGGAAGTTTCATTTATATATATTCTATCTTTTATATATATATTGTTCTTTTTTTTTTTTCTTTTTTCTCTTTTTTTTTTTTCCATTGCTGGGGGAAAATCCACATGGACACCTGGGAAGAGGACCCAGGTAGTGTCGGGCGTTAACCGACTAAAAACCCCCAGCCGTGTATCTCATTATACAAGAAAACTTTTTTTATTTTTTTTTTTCCTTTTTTTTTAATTAATGGTTTTCAGAGTCACACTTACATTAGTAATGGCAACAAACTTAACAAGGACAGGGCCAATGCCAGCTGTCTTCGGAGAACTTGGCACCTGGACACCTGGCAATGGCTCGGCCCCTCAGTCGGTATAGGTCATGTTTTGCCTGATGTTAGTGTGTGACTCTGTTCTTAAAGATAACTTATTTTAATTGTTAGTTATGATATAATGATCAATAGGTTAGTTATACAAATTATTTTCCCAATTTGGCCTATATTTTGCGCTCTTAAGCAAAATTATATTTTATGTTTTATTCCGCCCCGTTTTGCCTTCTTAACATTTCCCCAGAAAGTGCAATGACCTCTTCGTCTCGATTCTTAACTGCCATTTTTAGATTGTACTCGAGGATGCGTTTCTTTGGCGCTGTTATTGCCGTTTTAGCGAGGTTGCCGATAGCGTCCTCGGTGTCATCCGCATAGTAGGTGCAGGCGGTGGTGTGCCTCGACAGCGCCACTACTGCGTGAGGTACGCTATCATGCAGCTTTATTTTATCTTTTGTTCTTATGATAATAACGGATTCGTACGTCAATCCCTGTGCTTCGTGTATGGTAAGGACGCGTGAGCCCATTCCTTCACCATACCCTTGGCTGGTCAAGGTCTCTTTTTCTTCCTGTGTGTGTACCCGGAACAGAGTGTTGGTTTGGGATTTGGGAATTACTGCGTCTGTTAACCTTTTCAGCTGCAGGGATTGGATGCGCGCTGTTGCTGCGTATATGCCTGAGTATACTTCCTTTAGGGCGTATGCAACATCCATGGGGTTTCTGTATGAGCACAACAGCTCCTGTTTGCTACCAGTGTTGGGCGATTGTACCTAAGCTCGAATAGGTTCTCTCTGTCGATATATGGTAGCTGATTGATGTCTCCGATCAGAGCAATATCACAGGCACGAGACAGGTGGGCGGCCATTACGATTGCCCCGAAATGGTTCATCAGGGCTTCGTCAATTATCAGGCGTTGGCATCCGACATGTTCTCTAAAGACGTTTACCAGGACTGATGCCATCGTACGCACCCTAGTTCTGACCATGTCACCAATACGATGCGCTAGCCTGTTTCTTATGTCGATGGCCGCCTCAGTTGTTGTTGTGATAATGGTGTCTTTGCTCACATCGAAGTTATTTATCACCCAGGTTGTCTTCCCACATCCAGGTACCCCGTTCACCCAAGTGATAGTGGGCATCGTCCAGTGATTCCAGTTGGCGTTGATGGTTTCCACTTTTGCTAGGATTTTATCCTCTAGCATAATCCTGATGCGATTCTAATCGATTACATGTTAGTGCTTATTTAACTCGCTGATAGCTACACGGTGTAAAAGTGCTCTATTGACCAACACTACAAAACGGTACACGAAATAAATCACCTAAGCGATGCTCGCACTACTAATTATAATTTTAACAGTAGTAGCTACCGTTCTTTGCGTCTATCCCTCTTGCTCTGGCCTCTAATCTCTCGTGTGTGAGGGAGATCGCGTCTTTGGACAACGGTCTGCGAGGTCCAGCCATGTGGAACTATATAGCGCTGGAGTTACGTCTTGCAGTCATTATCAGCATCTCAAAGATGGCTAGAAAATTGAGACGGATTATTCTGACGCGTCGGTATTTTCGCAACCGAGCGTTCTATGACATGTTTGTGAAAACTGAAATTCAGTAATTAGTCGAGAATAATTTTGTTGATAAAAACAACAACGCTCTCGTAGTGCATTTCGTAGTAGCATACGATTAGATTTTATACTGAAAGTAGATTATATTAGCCGCGCACACTCATTATTCGTCAATAATAGATGTACGAGTACTTTAATTAAATATTGTGCCTTAATGTATGTAATAGCATAAGTTGTTTTATTTGAATAAAGATTTATTCTCTTCTATTCTATTAAGAATCGACATTTATATTCTTAATAGAGAAAAAGAGCTTAAATTCATACCATTTTCTTTTCACGCTTCTGGGAAATCTATACGCATAAATTGTTTAAAATTCCAAACACAAAATTCACCGTAAACCTATTTTATGCGCCACCTATAACCGCAGGATTAGGTGTGAACAGCTGAACACCCACATCCGGTGAACTTTTCCCGCATCGGCGAAACCGGAAGTTGCCCATAGAGTTTAATCTGGGCGGGAAATACTGCTGCTCAACTGTCAACAACTACCTGGCCATTTATCTACAACTTGATCTAGGTTATTTACTTTTACCGGAATAAACAGTTAGTAAAAGAATCAAGTTTCGTCTACAAAGTTTTGATAAAAGGTAGACACATTCTTGGGTCTCCCGAGTGACATATCGACTGCACCTTATAAGTAAATAGGAAGTTATGGGACACCCTGTGGGCAGCCAGCTGACTGTCTAATACCCTCACCACGACAACCGTAGGCCAGCTCTAATGTTTACAACACTGTCCACACCAGAAACCGAACAACGTTACATAGAAATCAAATCCCTGAAACGAAAGGTCCATGTGAGCTGGACCAATGAACAGCACAGAGCAGTAATTACCCGGTGACAGTTGTCAGTGCAGTCAGGGGCGTGCCGGCCCGGCTTCCGGATCCGTATTCCGGACGTTTTCCAATGGGAAAGCCGCGGTAATGTGTAGAAACGAGAGCGAACCGACGCGCGCCCATCTGTAATTAGCCGCTTCATTGTGGAGAGATGGATGCAAGCTACAAGCGATTGGTGAAGCTTACTTGTTTTACTAACGATAGGTATTAGGAGATATATTTATAGATATTTTTTAATTTGAACTTTAATGTTATAGTCAACGATTTAAAAGCCACGTTAAGGCTATTTGAATGAAGGTAGCGTCAGAGTGACCGGTCACATGACAAAAGGACAGTGAGTGACGCTACGTTTGAAAATGGATTTCGGATTCGCTCTCGTCGGAAACGTACCTTAATCGATTGTACTTTATACGGATCACCATAGGTAGGTAACTACATGAAAAAAACAATTTACCTACATAATATTGAAATATACGTATACATGTCAGTGCAAAGACAAATGCCGATCCAACCACAACGCCCGCCGCCGCTTGCGCCTCGCGCCGCCCCAACTACAATACTTGGCGGGCTGCGCGTGCGCCGCTACGCTTCACATTTCCGCCGCCCGCCGCCCGCGCCGCCGGCGACACGCGACAAGACATGTGACAGTCACATGAGAGGTTACCCCTCCGAGGTGCGAGACCAGCTCTCCCGGTGGTTCCAGTGTGTGCGGCGGCTGCACAGGGGGTGTCGTGATTGTGTGAGTGAGGGGCATGGGGTAGCGATGGGCGCCAGCCACAGCGCGGAGGATGCGAACGCCTACGCCAGCGACCCGCCCGCCAGCGAACGACGGAAGGCCAATCAGAAGAGACGGAGGTATGTGACATAGATAAGTGTTCTACACAGAAGACAGGCAGTTCAGATTGCACCCTTACTACGGAGACTGAAGACTGTAGATTTATGTTAAAGTGTTAATTTATGACGAAGACTCAAACGTTAGTCTTGACGAGGATAGCGTATTCGGAGCCGTAAAAGGATACTTGTGAATTTAATCAAACCAAAAAGCGTGTAATCTTAAAGATTCAATCGACCATGTCTCATTTCCTTTGTGTGATCGGACTTATTGTTAGTCTGGGTTCAATGCCAAAGCCAAATTGGGAACATACTGCCTTTGGAAGCTCATTGTATTGTTTGTGTAAGTTTCAGGGTACGGTTAGTTGCATCTCGTTCCGTAATAGCTAAGCTCAGTTGAGAGTGTATAAATATAGACTTTGGAGTTCTGGAGATCTTACTTTGTAACTTTGAGTGCGTTATTTCGTTAGCTAATGAGCATAAGGTGTAACTCCAGTTGTTACTAAAAGAGTAAGATGTAGGTTGATGTTTCTGAGAAATTCAAGGGAGAAGAACAAGAGTTCAAATGTGTTTAGCACATTGTCTGGTGGAGATTGCTATAAGCAATAAGGTCGCCTCCTTGTACTGTTTTATTTTTTAAGTTTTGTTTTTTAGTATTTTTTGTTCTTGGTGCAAATAAAGTGAATTGTATTGTTTTGTATTGTACTCGTAAAGTTGCAATGAAGTAAATGGCAATAACTAACACCATTTTATTTTGAAAATACACTTCTTTACTTCCGATATGCTAGAGTCTGGACATTGGTCTTAAATGGTGGTTGACCTCCCTATAAGTCGAGGTTAATTTAATAAACCTATTACACACTTCTTCAATATCTTTTTGGGATAAGGCTGCCTATTTTATTATGCTCTAGTTATAAGAACTAATGCTAGCTTAGTTGTATTTATTTTCTATAAGCCATTCTCTACCATTACTACTACTATTTTATCTACATTAAGATTAAATATTCACATAAATATGAAATTATACCGTTACACGCATTGTAACTGCACTTACACATTCAAATGTATTTACCACTTTCTCAAAATTATTTATTCGCACTGTTTACATCCAAGCAAGTAGGAACATCGGCTAATAATATTCGAGAAAGGTCTGCGCAATTCAACCGTCGAATATTAAAACGAATTAGGCTGCTTCGTTAAATGTAAAAAATATAGGTATTATACACAAAAAGGTAAACTATGAGAGTTCTGGCAAAACTATTCACCGTCTCCTAAAATGTAGGTTTAAAAGTAGGTATTAATTGTTCAAAAATATAAAGGATTATACCGGATATATACCGGACTGTACTAGATTGGATATTATCTCTAAATTCTCCATTCACGGAACAACTTTGTTTCATCGTTATTGGGTAATTGGATAGAGCAATTACCCTGATGGTGAACTTCGCACTTGCACAAAGTTTAAAAACTATAATGGAGTTGCCTTTAAAAAGTAAGAAGTAGTCAATGGTTTATACTAATTATACTACTTACAGAACATATTATATAAATATATTGGGAGTAGGCACCTATGCATCATTGTCAAAGTTTATGGCAGCCATATAAAAGAAATATCTGGTAGGCACATTGAGTATGAATGGTCACCCGAGTCCGCGTTGTTCTATGGGTAGGTACCATAATAATACTCATGTATCCCGTGAAACAACTTCACTCAATAGATAGAAAGTAATCGTAAAATATCCTATATTAATACTGTTACATATTTTCGTTAAACGTAAGCTATAAAAAATATAGTTTTACGGACACGACACAAATAATGCAGAAAAGACATAAAATATAATAAATGTATAGGTATACCTATAATACAACTACAGTACTTACTAAACTACACACTAAAATATGTATTTCCGTACACACATTAGCATTCAACAATCCTTTAAATTGCGATGATAGGTATACCATCATTGTAGCTGGCTGGATGCTACTGTCTCTTACATACCTGAAACAAAAAAAATAACAGGATAAGCATACGTTATTAAAAAACTTCATACCACTATAAACAAACACCACTTTACCAAAAAGTTAATACAATAACCTTAAAGTTTGTGGTTGCTATCTAAAGAAATTTACATTTCCATAGCAGTCCGCAATACTAATCTAGTGTCAACATAAAATTATCCGTTCAGTAGTTATATGAAAATAACCAGAAAACACTGTGGCAATGAATGCTAAAGGCCTATTCAGACAAACGCTTTTTTATTGCCACTGGCAATATAGCACAAAATATCGGATGGGAAACCGCCGGGTACAATTGTACCTATAAAAGTTTTACCAAATCTAGAATACAGCTTCTGAATGAATATTGCGTATATGGTTGGTTGTATCGTAGGTATTTACTTCACTTTTAGTGTTTTGTTTACTATTAACCGAACCACTCATGGTAGTAATAACAGGACATAACAAGTAAGTATACTCGTAGGTATATCATCAACTATTTAACCCATAAGTCACTGTTCACAATATAAGTTATATTTAATGTGTGACATCAGTTACTTTGATTTACGCGTTCCGTTACAACGTGAACATTTGCTAACGTCTGGGCAATTTGCCACGAATTGGGGCATTCATTTTCATTATTGTTGTTTAGTATTATACTTACAAAAATATATTTGCAAAAACTCTATGTATCTGCAAGAAAATGGTTCTCAAAGCATTTTACGCAATGCTTTTAGGATTCCGTAACAATTTTAACCTTGTAAAATCACTTTGTTGTCCGTCTGAATATCTGTCTGTCAAGACCCTTTATCTCGCCAATTACAAGTGTAGGTATGTCTAGGTATTCATATAGCAGATTCGCAAATTGGTTTAGGGCCGACATCGTTGCTTAGTTTAATCCCGAGTCTGGTACTAGACGTAACATTGCTTGAAGGCTAAGCACTAATTGGTCGTACTGTTATTTAGGCTAAGACGATAAAATGTGTATTAAGATTTGTTTTTGGCTTCCTTTATTTTCCCTGCGGCGACGAAAGCTCGCGACCTTTTTATTTTCCTCTTAAAGCTTTGTTTTGGTGATTGTACTGACTAACAAGGAAGAATTTTCGTTTATTTTTGTAGTAGGTATTAGTTTAATCAATATTATATTTTTTAATCATACAAAAAAAATGTTTTATTTATATATTTATGAACACTTTATTGTACATTATAAAGTTACAATGAAAGAAAAGAAGAAGAACATTGAAATAAAACTAACAATGTACAAAGGCGGGCTTATTGCCAAAAATAAATTTATTCCTGCCAACCCTTGTTAGGTTGGGAGAAGAGGACATCAACGCTTTCAATAATTTTTACAGGCAATAATAACCTAACTTTTTGAAAGTAACAAACACATTATTTCAATTTAAATACCTAACTGTGTAATGTAATTCGCTCATATTTACATTAAATACGAATTATCTATGCTCTGAAAGCCCACACAAATATGGGTTGGCTTAGCTCGAAGTTTCAGGAACTAATATTAGGTTCTATGCAAACTTAACTAAGTACTTACCTAAGCTTGTTTGAGTATTATTCACTTTTGATTGACTTTCGCTTTTACTGACTGAAAAGACTCACCCCCTTATTCATAAAAAAGTTACTGGACGCTTTAGTTATTGGACTGTTTTGTCCCTCTCTTTCAAAGAACAAATTGTTCTCTGTCAGAGAGTGAAAAAAAAGTTCATTAGCTAAAGCGTCCAGTAACTTTTTTATGAATAAGGGGGTAACTTTGGAATAGATACGCTGTGTCTTGAGTTTTAGACAAAATCAATGATATGAAAGTTTTTTTAAACCAACAATATGCTGATGGTATTAATTAATATCCACAACCACAGACCGAAATATCTTGAATTAAGTTCGTAAAGGAACCGATAAGTTTACAAGAGTGAACTCAAAGAGAACTTTGTGCAACTATAATGGATGGCGGAGATCCTTCAAATTGCTACGAACTTACAAGTTATTTTGTTCAAGGGGTTCTGATACCATCTCAATATACCGGGTGTTACATTAAGGACAGTCTACATGTACCTATGTATTATAAGGTACCATTGACTTTGATTTGATTTTTTTTTTTGAAAAGATGGCTCAGGAGTTTCTTGCCTCCGTTCTTCTCCTTAGACAGAAAGAGCCCCCCCTTATCCGAACGGAGAGTAATTTGTAAAAATTGACGTTCATCAGAAAATTTTATATTTGTACGATGAATAAAAAATTTTGACTTTGACTTTGATTGGTATGATATAAACACATTAAACAATTATATCACAGACCTGCTTATATATACGCTTTCAAAACTGATTTATGCGCGACTGAAAACTAATTCATCACATTAAGAATTAAATTAGACCTATAAGGCGAAGAGAATAGTCTTTCATTTTATAATAGTTCGTAGTTTCAAGGAGTTAATTTAATTTACTAACTGAAACTTAAAGAAACGTAAGTTGAGTTTAAAAGTTTCATACCTCTACAAACCTAACGATACAACTCGAACTCTGTGCCAACTAGTAGTTACAGTACCGCAGTGCAAACATATTCTAGAACGTTCTATAAGGAAAACTTGGCCAGTGTTGAGTTTCATATATCCTGTTTCGGTTTTCGAATGAGTTTTCAATTTTATGTAGGTACACACGGCAACGTCAAATGGTCGGCAGGGCACACTAACGTAGTGTATGTGTGCACACTAACGTTGTCTATGTGTGCATAAACGCAGAAATCGGTTTACACACCAGTAACAAACCACACACACACACACACAACAGCACAAACGAGTTTGCGCGTAGGCAAACGCCCGCAGCTGTGACATAAAAATATCAACCGGTAGTGTTAGTGAAATAGTTATAAAATTGATGTGAAGCTAAATTTCACTACCTGTGTCTATACACTTCGTAGCTCATTGGTAGAATGTTAGACTAATGAAACATAGGTCGTGAGTTCGAGTCCACGGATGGTTATTTTTATTTAACTTCATTCAAATTTTGCGTTAATTTAAACGCTGTTGAGTATAAAATTAATATATTTGAAACTGACAAATGACTACAAGCTGCATAGCTGTCGACTATTTCTCTTCGCCAAAAATATATGATTCGTTCTTCATTTGAGAATTAAAACCATTCTACCCTCATACAATATGAATAAACGAAATTTGTTTTTAGTTTTAGTGACAATTCACCTCTGCGTCTGCAAAGTGATTCACTTTGTGATTTGTCAATTTAATTAATTACTCTTCGCAGTCAGTATGGAAAGTCACTCAACCATGTTCAAAAAGGCGGAGATAATCGTATTTATATGAACAAAACATTACAATTAGTGAAATCGCAAGACGTTTAACGGTAAGTAACATAGAATTGTAAATATTTTATTTGACTGTTAGAATATTTGTATTTGTATAAGCTAAGTATTTGTTTTTTTTGTTTGCAGAGGAGAACTGTTCAATTATGGGTTCACCGATACGCAGATTCGGGACATGTAGACAGTAGTCGTCTATACGGATGCATCACCACGCCATCGAGATATCGTAGCTGCACATAGCGCTGATCCGTTCTGCAGCACCCATTCTACGGCCACAACACATAATCTATCCCTACGAACCGTACGGGTTCACTTGCGTGCTGCTGGGTTGCGGTGTCGGAAGCCGACGAAGAAAATTGCTCTAACCGATCAGATCCGACGATGTCGAAACAGAGTGCGTTTTGCGACTGACTATTTTAAACTTTGATTGGTGCAACAATATGGTGATATTTAGTGATGAAAAGTCCTTTAAGTCAGACAAGGATGGACGTAAGACATTATGGCGAAAAAGTGGTGAAAATTATAATTATTGTGGTTAGCTCAGTAATTTTTATTTTTCCATTTGTATAAGATTTTAGTTATTTTGTTAAAGACTTATTATTATTTACAATGATGGGTAAGCCAATGTGTTAATGATGTTATTGTTACTGATGTTGGAATAAGTTATCTTATTTCTAGCTAATTAACATGTTGATTCATATAACTAATGACTTGCCTATTTACTTTAGTAAAACAGCCAGTCCATCCTTTTCTGATGTTTATTATGATTTAAAACTGCTATTTGAAAATTTTCCTTATTAATATAAACTACAACTATGTTTTAAAACGAAAAACAACAAAAACGTAACATCCTTAATGTTTATGTTACGGCAAGAATAAATTTGGTAATTTTAACAATTAATAACTTGTTTCATTTACTTTCTGTGTTGCTTTTATTCGTTTATACCACAATACTATTATTAACCATCTTAAAAAATAAATTAAATCTATAAAAAAAAAAACAAAAAAGAATATTGTAAGTTCAGTGGGATTTGAACCACCATACCTATTATTGTATTCTTGTATCATACCAACCGAGCCATTCAATCTATTACAATGCCTTGCAAAATTTTGCTTCATATCATAAAAACAATGAATCATTGTCACTGGCACAACTACATGCTTACAATATCCGTGTGTGGGTTGCCCAGAACTAAATAATTACGTCGACGTCGCCGACACACACATACACTACCTACGTTAGTGTGCCCTCTGCCCTGCCAACCATTTAACTTTGCCGTGTGTACCTACCACTCGCATACGCTGCAAAAGTTTTGATTTGGATTTGTTACATTTATATTTGTTATTGAAGCATTTCATATTCAATTAAATTTCTTCTACTTATAAAATATGAACATAAATAACTTATCGATAACTTTATTGTAGTAAATAAAATACGCTGTTCACTCAACCAGTTGATTTGCAAGACTGACTCATGTACTTTATGAAGCTACCCTACACTACACCTCCACCCTTAAATACTAACATAGTCTGAATACTAACAAACTTATATTACTTATACATATAAATTGTAACCAGGTACACTACTAACTAAACATATAACTTATATCCTACTTCTCATAATAACTAGTTGGAAGATTACAAACTTGCATTCGGTAGGTAGGTACCTAACTACTTCTTTCTCGACAAGGGCACAGGTGATGACTCATTTAGAGCTGTTTACATTGATAAAGTATGCTATACAAAATAAATAGTTTACTTATATTATAATATCTATATCGAGACAGACAGTGATTAGACCTTAATTATTAATAACAGAGCTGCTTACATTTAACTATTCTATACAAAATAAATCGTCTATATCTATACCGAGACGAACAGGAGGCCTACGGTCTCTTAATGGGTAACGACGTTCCACGGGCGCGGGAGCTTGGCTTTGCTGTGGTGCAGGCGCGGCCGGCGACCCCCGCCCCTCGCCCCCGCTCGCGCGCCGCGACCCCCCCGGCGGACCCGAGTCTGCGCTTACCCCCGGTGACTCACTTGGGAATATGAGCGGAGATACCACTGTATTGGCTAAGTAAGGTGATGCTGTATTGTCTGAGGGTTCTTCCTCTCCTACTGGCCTGATTTTTAATTGGTCTATATGTCTATGTATTACCGTTCCATCTACCAGTCTGACATTGTAGTCCGTAGTACCAAGCCTATCGACGACAACCCCGGGGCTCCAGCGCGTGCCCTGCGTGGCGCGGTAGTCGCGGCACCACACGGCCTGGCCCGGCGCCACGGCTCGCTGCCCGCCGCCCGCCGCCGCCAGCTGGCGCTGTTGTGCCGCTTGTACGTGCTGCTCCCTATCTGGCTTTAGCTTGTCAAGCCTGGTCCGTAATGTACGACCTTGCAACAGCTGAGCGGGACTTTCCCCAGTGGTACAGTGTTCTGTATTCCGATATAACAATAAAAATCTACATAAGGCAATTTCAGGGTCAACTTTTTCTAATAAAGCTTTCTTTATAACTTTTTTACAAGTACGTACGGCATTTTCGGCTAATCCGTTTGATGCCGGGTGATAAGGAGCCGAAAAGGTTTGCGTAATTCCGTTACTTGACAAAAAATCTTTGAATTCCATGCTGGTGAAGGGCGGGCCGTTGTCGCTTACCACCTGTTTTGGCAGGCCAAAAGTAGCAAAAATTTCTCTTAATTTAATTATAACTTGTTTTGCTGACGTCGAAACCATTTTAATTACTTCTATCCATTTTGTACAAGAGTCAACTAAGACTAGATAGGTGTGCCCTGCAATGGGTCCCATGAAGTCTAGATGCAGGCGGGTCCAGGGCCTGTCCGGCCACGGCCAGGCGCGCGGCGCGTGGGCCGGCGGCGCGTCGGCCACGGCGGCGCACACCGCACATCGCGCACACGTTTCTGCTATCGCTTCGTCTATCCCCGGCCACCAGACATAACTTCGACTAATTGCTTTTGTTTTTGTTACCCCCATGTGTGAGTCATGTAATTCTTTCAATACTTTAGAACGGCATTCTGATGGAATTATGACTCTGTGACCCCACATCAGACATCCTAATTCTATATAAATCTCGTTTTTCCGATTGAAAAATGGTTTTAATTCTTTTATTTCCGTTTCTTTTGGCCAACCGTCTTTTACATAACTAATTACCCGACTTAACAATGGGTCCCGTTGAGTAATTTTTTTAAGGTCATTATAATCTAATAATAGCGCATCGGAAGCAAAGTGTAAATAGGTCTGCTCCGGTTGTTCACCTAACTTGACGCTATCACTTTTGTGTGCCGAGATCATTCTCGATAAACAATCCGCCGTATTTTTATCTGTACTGACATATTCTATGTTAAAATCGTACGCTGATAACGTTAATGCCCATCTTTGTAACCTACTGGCAGTCATACTTGGAATACGCTTCCCGGGGCCGAAGATGCTCACAAGAGGCTTATGATCAGTTCTCAATGTGAAATGACGCCCATATAAATATTGATGTAATTTCGTAACTGCAAACACAATAGCTAACGCTTCCTTGTGTATTTGGCTATAATTGATTTCAGCGGGCGTGAGTGCGCCCGACACATAGACGACGGCTCGCTCGGCGCCGGCCGCGTCGCGCTGCGCCAGGACGACCCCCAGCCCGTGCGCACTCGCGTCGCACGTGACCACCGCCTCCTGCGAGGGGTCGTAGTGCGCTAACACACCTGTACTAGACAGAAGGTTTTTGATTGTTACGAACGCTTCCGTTTGTTTCCTGCCCCATATCCAAGAATTATTTTTCTTAAGTAACTCATATAGAGGAGCTAAGATAAAACTTAAATTCTTAATAAATTTCCCGTAGAAATTGACCATTCCCAAAAATGACCTAAGTTCATACAAATCCTTTGGGGCCCTCATTTCCAGGATCGACCTAACCTTCTCCGGGTCCACTCGAATACCATTTTTATCGATTATATATCCCAGGAACTTAATTTCATTCGTAAAGAATACGCACTTTTGTTTTTTTATCTTCAAACCGTAATCTCTAATGCGATCTAAAACTTTATACAATGTTTCGATGTGAGATTCTAATGTCGAACTTGCTATTAATATGTCGTCCAAGAATATCACTACATTAGGTATATCCTTAAATAAATTTATCATTAAGCGTTGAAATATTCCGGGACTAGATGCCAGACCATAGACCAAACGATTGTACTTAAATAACCCACGATGTGTATTAATAACTGTGTATTTTTGCGGATCGTTTAATTCAACTTGGTTATATGCTTGTGATAAATCAATCCGGCTGTACAGACTACTGCCATTTAGATTCGTGAATAGATCTTCTATTTTTGGCACAGGATATTTATCGACAGCTAAGTAAGGGTTAAGGGTCACCTTGTAATCCGCACATATTCTCAAGGAGCCATCCGGCTTGTTGGCTATCACCAGCGGGGTGGCCCAGTCCGACGACTCGACGGGTTCGATGACCCCGCTGGCCAGCATGGCGTCGAGCTCGGCGTCCACGCGCGCCCGCAGCGCGTACGGCAGCGGCCGCGCGCGGCAGAACACCGGCGTCGCGCCCGCCTTCACCACCAAGTGCGCCGCCCCGCCCGTGAAACGCCCTAGTCCACCTTCGAATAATTCATTATATCTGGAATGAATATCATTCACATGTTTATTTATGTTTGGTACAGTTGGAGAAGCGGACAAGTTATTTAAATTAAATTTAGGTATATCAACCATCAATTCTGTGAGCCACTGTCGTCCTAACAAAGATGTCGTTCCCTTATCTATAACATATAAATCTAGCGTTTTAGATAAGCCTTTATATGTGCATTTAACTTCCAGGTAACCTAATGGCCTAATTTTGGAGCCATCATAAAAGGTCAAACTAAGTACACATTCTCTTAGGGGTACTGAGGGGAAACATGCCTCATAGGTTTGTTTGCTAATACAAGATAAAGCAGAACCTGTATCTATCTCCATTTTCAACACAACATTATTTACCAAAATGTTTAAACTGACCGGCTGATAGTTCCTCAGTGACATTTGATACACGGGTTCGTCGTCCTCTTGCTCCGGGTCCTGGGCGCGGTCCTCCGCCGCCGCCGGGTCCTCGTCCCGCAGGTGGTGGGTGGGCTGGTGCCAGCGCCCCCCGCGCCGCTGCCCCGCGCCGCCGCCGCCCCGCGGGCCTCGCCAGGAGCCGCGGCCGCGCCACCCGCCCCTGCTGCCGCCTGCCACCGGTGGCTGTGCCGGCTCCGGCTGTCTTGCGCTGCCGCCCCGCGCCATGCTCGCGCCCGCGGCTGCCTCGTCGGGGCACATTCTCCTCAGGTGGCCGGTCCTCCGACACTTGCTGCACTCGAACAAGCGGAACCGACACTCAGCCCAGCGATGGCGCGCGTCTCCGCAGGCTGCACACCCCGCCGCCTGCACCCGGTGCACGTCAGCCGATGGCCGTTGCGCCGCCTCGACCGCGTGCGCATCTCTGTTGGCCGCCTCTATTGTGTTCGCTAGCTGCACTGCTTTCGAAAAACTTATACCGTCTTCCGCAAATAACCGTTGCCGTATAGTGTCACTATTTATCCCGCACACGAATTGATCCCGTAGATTATCGTCTAAAGTGGTACCGAAATCACAATTCATCGCCATTTTCTTTAAAACCGCCACATACGATGACACTGTTACGTCACACGCCTGCCGACACTGCCTAAATCTAAATCGTTCGGCTAAAATTGAAGGTTTAGGTTGCAGGTGATCACCGACGAGTTTAATTAATTCACTAAAACTCTTATCTTTCGGTTTATTCGGGCTGCACAAGTTCACCATTAGCTCGTAAGTCGCTTCACCCACACACGCGATTAATGTCGGCACTTTTAAAACCTCCTTCACGTCATTAACTACAAAGTACATTTCAATATTTTTTACCAAAATAAATAACACCTTTTACGAATGTAGAACCTAAAGAGCCCTTCTATAGACATAACTAAATATTCACGAGTTCACGCACCAAATGCAAAAGCACTTAAGAGGCCTCTTACCTAACATTATTTTCGTAGCGTTAAAATTATAATGAATTTCACAAAGCGATAAAAAATAGAAGCTGTGTAAAATTGCCAAAGTATTTTTGTTTACTTCAAAGTAATTATGATAATAAAATAAACAGTAAAAATCGGGAATCGCTTCAAATTATATAAAATATTCATTTTATAATCTACAATACACAATGCAGTAAAAAAAAATAAAAAAATCTACTAGAATATAAATGAAAAGCAATACCTAAGTTTAATTCAAATAACTTCTGGAAGCCTGATGGCGGCTGCGTAAACTTGAAGTCAACTTAAATTCATTTATTCAAACGTCGGTCGCGTCTGAAGTTTTTAGTACAAATATTTTCCATTTCTGCGAGTAAAAATGTTGCCGTCGTCGCATGTTTATGTGGTCAGCCTCGCAGCAGAGTAATTAACAATTTGTAGAGTTATTGCAGATTATTCAAACGTGACAAATGAAGTTCATTCATGGTCCTAATGGTTTAAGGTCACATTCACTATAAAAGTTGGCCTTTTAAGAAGCTCATTTTGCCTTAGAAGGCGTAATGAGAGGTAATTTATGTAGACACTCATACCCCTCAAAACCCAGTGCGAAATCTTTGCGGTGTGGCGCCACAAGGCGTCAAAAACATTGCTATTGCTACTACACTCAAGTAATACTACACTTGTGCTATTACAAACGTGCGAAACATTCGTATCAGACCTCTCAGTCGCACTTAGTTCACGTTCCTATACGTTGTAGTCAAAATGATTGCAAATTCGAATCATAAGGCGGGCGCACACACTCATCTAGAATACATAAACAATTGGAGCGCGCCCTAACTGTGCAGCTGCTCAGCTGAGAACGGTCCGTTATTATGGAAGTTTTTATTAATTCGACGGGCAATTATTGTGTAATATGATTCCACTGGGCGCCGCTTCCTACTGTTTTTGTTGTATGAGATTTATTTTATGGGCAGATGAATTATGAGTCAAATGAAAGTCATTTATTTTATTTAAATACTAGCTTCCCCCGCGAACTTAACGAAAGAAATAAAATATAGCATTTGTGGTTTAGTAGTAATAGTAGAGCCGAGTACAGAATAATTAGTTATAGTTCACAATCCGTAATTTGATAAGAATATGATAAAAAATTCATTTCAAAATACCCTAGGCCTAGGCTTGATGAACCAGGCATGCTGACATAAACCTTTCACATGCTCAGAAACAATATTATTGGGACTATTGGGAGCCACTTCATTTATTAAGCTATACTACTCTATGTAATCTCTGTTAAGCTCTAGTGGTCTACAATACCACTCTATTTGATATTTATACGAACCTATTGTGTGTGTTAGAGTATTGTTAATATACTTTCCTACGTTCAATTAAAACAGCGTATGTGTGTTACTCAAAAGATAATTTCGAAATGCATATTATTCCGTCCATTATACAAAGCTTTAGTTAGAAACTGTATCAAGTTTTAAGAGAGCCTCCGAGCGGTGTGAACAGAACGAAATGAAGGCTTTTAGCTAAACACAGAGGTACTGTAGTACCGCAGGTACAGTACACCTACTTATGGAGGCCTATTTGGAAATAAATAGTTTTCCTGCACCTCCTGTAGGTTGGCTGGTAGAAAATGCTCTTAGCATTAAGCCCACCTTGTACATGTATTTTTTTATATTTGTGCAATATCATCATCATTTAAAATCAAAGGGGACATTATTACTTTTGACTAGTTTTTCTTTTGGTTTTCAGCTGAATATTGTGGCGTTGTAGGTACTTCATTAGTAGCTATACCAACACTTTCGTATCATATAACTGATAAAATAAAATCAAAATAGTTTACTTGTGAGTCACAGGTTAGGTTAAGATGGATTACAATTCATTCATCATTTAAACATTTTCGGTTTGTTAGTTTGTTAAGTATATAGGTACATAATTAGCTGTGCTGTTCTTTTTTAGACTGTGTTTTTATTCCGAGTGTAGTTATTATTTAAACGTGAACTTCTTGGCACAGGGACCAAACTTCCTCTCCAACAGGGGAAGACATGCGGCATCATTCAGTACAAACTTTGTGCCAGTATGTAATCTCGTATGTAGATGACATAATAAGAGACAAGTTGTTTTTGAGTACTTTAAATAAAAAATACTCTTTATTCCAGCACACAAACAGAAACAGTATTACAAACATGAAAAGAAAATAAATAGCACAATCGATGGCCTAATTACTAAAAATAATCTCTTCCAGACAACCACATTTATAGGAAATAGAAAGAATGAAAATGGGTATCTTGTGAAAACAAGAGATATTTATAAAGTATATACCTACATGTAAATACCTACATATAATAATACATAAAAACCTACATAGTTAATAATAAATATATACCTAAATTCTATAATCCTGACCCCGAGAGGTATAAATGTATACACTGTTATTAAATTTAAAAATAATAATATATTTAACTACTGAACTGTTTTGTCACTTTGTCAAAGAACAAATTGTTTAAGGAATAGGTACTTTATAAAACTTTAAAGGAATAACAGGGATACTCCATAAAACTTTTAATATAGGTATTTTTAAACTATATATTATAATTTTTTTTCAATGTCCTACTCATAGCAATTATTATTATTACAATTATTATTATGTTGTGTCGTTACCATCTCGGGACCATAGGGTCCCGGACATTTGGAAGGCGTGCATGGGGCCGAAGCCAACATGTAGAGGCCCGTTTGACAACATTAATCTATATGAAATGTGACACCAACCGACGATTTTCCCTATGTAAACTATAGAAGTAAACCCAAGGAAAACCCCCGGTTAGTTCAGGACTATTGTAGGATATGGAGCAAACTAATACAGGGTTATGGATTGGGGTGCTAAATGGACTGAGTAACTGGGACTATGGAAGGACTATGGCCGCTGCCTGAACTATATGTTTCACATACGTATAAAAAGGCAGGGGGTGACTGAAGTATTTGCGGGTTAGCTTAGATAATAATAAATAATAGAAATATGTATTTGCTTGTTTGCCGCCATTTTATTAGTAGTCTGACAAGAGGTGACCATAGACTCCATAGAGGATGACCATAAACACATCATTCCTCCACCTTTAATTGTAAAACTAAAATATAACCTAAAAAACTTGTATACAAAAATATCATAGAAAATAATGTATAGAAAAACATGCACCTAATAAAATAACTAGCCACTTATTATGTCTCATCGTTATCACACATCTCCCCAAAGTCTCAACCCTAAAATCGCGAACAGTCGTGGACGTTCAGTCGCCTTATCGCGGCCAGTTATCCGCCGGGCGCGTCCACCGCGGCCGCAGCTGAGTCGCGCACCGCCTCGCGGCACACCGCCTGCTCCCTCCACGCACAGCGAGGGCCTCGGCCTCTGCTGCATACCGCCTGATGTTGATGACTGTGGAACTTTCCTTCTTAGTGATTCAGTGGCCTGGCGCGCCTGTCGCACTCGCCGTCGCCGCCTGCTGTTCCACATCCGAAGTCTAGGGAAAGAATGTTGGCCGATTTCTCTTCGGGTATCTTCGCCGGTAGCTGATCGCGCGCCGGTCTCGTGCCTGTCGCTCGGTCCCGCCGCGCCTGCCCCGGCCGTCCTCGAAGTTGCAGCGAACCGCGAGCCTATCGACTCGCATCTCTCGCCCACTGCTCCGCTTGCCATTTGAGACTTGCCCAAATACTGTATTAATTATTTCGCCCCCCGCCAAATAAACTTATTCACCTTTCACCCGTGGTGCTTAAATTTTATCCGTCCTCGTCGCCATTGAAGTATTTGCGGGTTAGCTTAGATAATAATAAATAATAGAAATATGTATTTGCTTTTTTGCCGCCATTTTATTAGTAGTCTGACAAGAGGTGACCATAGACTCCATAGAGGATGACCATAAACACATCAGTGACTCGCACACACAGTAAATGGACCCCCCAAAATAGTCGCTAGCACATTACAGTGACGTAGCAACAAGAGGGCAACATGGCATGAGGTGCTGAGGGTGGAGAGGTATACCAAGGCTCTCAGAGCAATCGCGGATGCCGGTCAAGACCCCTACAAGCACTTACTGGATATACTTCCTTCCTCCGAGCATTTCTGCTCTAGCGGTACACCACTCAAGCCAGCCAATGAAGGCAAGCAAGAGGTGGGAGATCCTGTTCCTCGTCAGTGTTCACTCTGGACAACCAATAAAGGCAAGCCAGAGATGAGGAACAGGGGTTCTCCCCGGCATCGGGTGGGTGGGGTCACTAATGCCCAACAGCTCGCCACAAGCTGCCCTGCCGCATTATTATTATTATTATTATTATTATAAAATAATTATAGTCAATGTGTGCCCACACAATGTACGGATTGTACAAATTATATTATTTGTTAACAAACAATAAAAGTCGTCACCTACCCATATCGAACACGCATCCGATTCACGATTTACGTGTCACTACATCAATTATAGAAAGCTACACCAATATACCAATACGTGAATCTCCGGCCCAGTATCTAGTGGTTGGATGAGGAAGGCCCAAGACAGAGTTGCCTATTGCTCCCTGTGGATGATTATTGGTTGCTGACCATTGCGGTCCGTCGGGTACCAATATAAAATTGATAATTGATATCAGCATTAAAAAAATGTTGAGACCTATGACACATGCAACGGTAAACACTCAATTACAGCCACTTGACGAAAAAACCACACGTGCGCCAGACTATTAACAAAACGGCGGTTTTCGCTGAATAGATTAATCTAGGCGGTCATAGTAAAGAATTTTAATGGATGTTGGTATTTTTTCTGCGTTGCGTAGTAGGAGGGGGGGTGGTAAAAAGTGCTGGGGGGCAGCGGAGCGTGCGAGAGTTTCTCCAAGCTAGATATTTCTGCTGATGACACACATGAGGCATCGCTTCACGCTACCCGCAACACTTCGTGTGCAATAAAAACTTACTTTTTGAGCAATGAGTTAATTATCTTATCGAGACTGAGGCGATGTTAGAGAGGCGCGATAGAATCGGGCTATTGAAGACGCATGTTGTATAAAAACATGAGGAAATTAACACATTTTACACTAAATGGCGGCAAAATTTGAATAGTATCCAACTTACTTCTCTCTGATCTTACGTAGGGGAGACCGGGGACAAAAGTAACAGTTTGTAGATTCTGTCTGATTTCTCGTAATTAATAACATTTACGATAAAATAAATATAGTCACATAAAACTTTCGTATATTGTCTACAAATATCCATTATTACTTTACTTAATACATCTTGAATTTTAGCATTTCTAAAGCCTCAAAAAAAAAAGGGAAATCGTTACTTTCGACCCCATGGTCAGGACGAAAGTAACAAGGCATGGGTCGAAAGTAACAACCCATAAATTCTGCCCAATGTTATAAATACGATTCAAAAGAAAGAACAAAAAAACAAGCAAATTATTTAGTTAAGAAAACTTCTTAAAAAACTATCGAAACTAAAAAAAACTTATGACTTATTGACAAAACTAAAAAAAACTTCTTAATATAAACTGTAAATGAGATCCATCATTTAAACTGACTATTTTATAAGAAGTTGTTTTATTTGTGCCATAATATACAATATTATGACACAAATATCTAATCAAAACAACAAAAAATAAAAATTTATAATGTGACATGGCAAACTTACGTAAGTAATTCGTTACTTTTGTCCTGCCGCGAGCTGTTACTTTTGTACCCATCCCCATTTTTGAAATATCAGGCGACATAACTTTAAAACAGCACGTGTTATTCGAAAACAATTTATGACATGCTACAGACAATCTTATAATGAATCAATGAACAAATAGTCATATGGTTCTTGGCATCTTAATTCTACGTAAACACTAAATGAATAAACACCAAAAAACTTACTTTGGGTGTGTAAAATCACGAAATGCTCACTAAAACAACCTTGCACCGCGGCACGGGCGCGGAAAATTATATCATGCGCGGGGGGCATCGCATGCTGACTACCAGCTGTCGCTTGGGGCGTTAAGGCTATTGGGGAAGTCCACAGAGTCTTTGTTACTTTCTACCCGCTGTTACTTTTGTCCCCGGTCTCCCCTAGGTATTTTTATTTTTCTCTCAGTACATACTTAATTTGGTACATATAGATACAATTTTCCCGAAAAAAAAACATTTTAAAATGGCAAAATCACCTTTTGGACTTAGGACGGTGACATACGACGGTGACGGTAATTAGTTATACCTAGTAGATTCACATTACAAATGAACGTCTATATTACTGCCCCAAAATGCACGAACGACTTGAAAGTGTAAATATTGAATTATCACGCGGACAGTCGGGCTGCGTAGGTAATAAAGGAGATTTATCACTTCAATGTTGGAGCCATTTTCTTTGGCTGTGAGCAAAGTTTTCTTCACAAATCTTCGTTTTCGGTGCGAAATTTAGAAATAGAAGGTTGCTTTTATAACTTGTCTACAAACTTGGACTAATAATAGAGTTGTTATCACATTCGGAATAATGAAAACTTACATAAAAACCATGAATGTTGGAAAGACAGTTAATTAGTTTGTCAAGGTACAAAATTTACTTGTAAAGGTAACTTTACATTACATGCTTTAACATATTACAAAACTGCACGATAAATCAGCATTCAGAAAAAAACATTCACACAGTCATAAAATCGGAAGGGAACAAATCAAGTATGGACAAATACACCGGCAGGTCGCATGTTAGTATGAGTCTTTTATGCCTCCATTCGCCGGCGACGGTAGTAAAAGAAAAAAACACTGCCACGTTAGTTTTACAAATGGAACTGTGTATTAGGGCGCCTTTACACAGGTGATCGTAATGGTTGAAGTTCATAAAGACTTTCACTTAGCATTCCAGCCATTTCCTTACTGAAGGGAACCCAATTCACTAGATATTCTTATGGTACTTACTTCTTAAATTTTATGTGAAAACTATGTCTGCTTTCTTCTAATTTATTATTTAAACTATGTCTGCTTTCTTCTTCTAAAGAAGTTTTACAAGAGACAAGGGATAAGTACAGTTAATCGGTTTCACTCATGTAAAGGAGCGAGTATTGTGCAATACAGGGTGTCTCAAATCTATGCCACATGAAGGGGAACTAAGTTACCTAAATACTGAAGATATCCAGATACATAGCATTAGCATCTAGCTATGCTACTTCAAAGAAAAATATCTCTTCTCACGTGACATCGCTTTGGAACACCTGTAGAATTCATTTCAAGGCTTAATAAAATCGGCTTTTCTTATAGTATTTATTCAGTTTTTACTAATAATTTTATTGATATGTAAATAAAATTATTAGGCGCAGATTTCGTGAACAGCACGTCTTATGTGTAGTTACTTGTGTTTGACAAAGCTTCCCTTTCCTGTTGGTAATTTGCATACAACGATGTACGGTCAGATCGGACGTGCGGGTCCGCTTGCTCATGTTATTCCAAGTTGAGGTTGTTGCGGTCTGTACAATAGGTGATTCGTTATAAGTTATTGCTCTAGTAAGTTGGGAAAATAATGATCTCTATAACTTTTTCAGCGGCTGTTTTTAGGGATTTTCTTAACAACGTACTAATAAAAACATTATTTATTCTCATGCGCCAGCCGCGGTATTGCAGTGCGTCGAGCATGTTCGCCGAGGCGAGGGTGCCAGACTTCTTTGCCATCATGAGGTCCCGGATAGCCTCTTTCTGGCACAGACTGCGTAGCACTGGAAATGTAATTTTGACAAATGTTGCCTATGACTATAGGTGCCCAATTCTAAAACATTGGCTCTTTGTACAGTTGACCGCAAATCGAAAATGACCCAACCTGTTTTAGGTACAAAGCTATCTTTGAATTATTTTTATTTTTATATATTGTATGTATTGTTTTTATTTTAATTTTAATGTATAATTTTTTATGTAAGTTATTTGTGAACTATGGGTAACTGCCTGCAATAAACGTTTAGTATTATTATTATTATTATAATTGTAAATAGAATATCTCTCTTTTTCATTGCAATTCGCTTTGCAAAGGTAAACAACTAAAACATCAAACGGTTTATCTAATCAATACTATCCACACTTGCTTAATTCAAATATTATACGGTTAATTTGAAACTCGTTGGCTGCGCTAAATTACCGTTTCGAATATGCATATTACTAATGCGATATTCAACCCCTTTGATTTCCATGTAATTAGATTTCATACGTTACTGCTGTCATGAAGCTGATCTGATCCGTAGGGGGTTGTGGTTTGATGTCGGTTTATACTCGTATTACAACCCGCATGATTTGTGAAAATTTACGTGTAAATTGAATTGTTATATATCTCTTGATGATACCTACCAACAATTCAACTGATGGTGAATTAAGTTTCAAACTTAAGTTTCAAAGTTAAAGTCGAATCTTATGGAATATTTTTAAATACTTAACTAACTACCTAATTTTCCTAGGTCTGTAAATGGTGTATAAATAAATGAACATCTATTTTCTGTAAAAAACGGATGATCAGTTTATTTACATACCGTCACTCTTTCAAAATGAATGTTTTTTCCCACATAAAGAAAAGTTGATGAAAAGCGTAACCTGTATAATTTAATAAATAGCCTCTGAAATTTTAAACTAATACCAAGATTTTTCCTATAAATGACATATACTACATACTATTTGTTAGTGAATCCAAATTGGTTCCCGAATGTGGGAAGCCAGCTTTAACAAACACAGTCAAGTTCCTAAAGCTCCATACACAATACACACATGAACTAGCACATACACCGTCATGTCAGATATTAAATTACATTGTATTGTAGCCTCCATTACGGGAAACATAAAAGAGAGTTTTGTATTTCGTTATTACATTTTGGTGCGAATCCTAAATTGGACTTGATATGTGTGGGGGAACAGTGAGAAAAGGATTTTCCACGAATTTGAAATATCCATGCTCATATTTGATTGTATAGGAAAGTATATGATATCAAAAGACGTATCAAATTACCCGATTTTTTCTATGAATGTCGACATAAATATATAGTGCCACAAACTTATCTGTTCCGGTGAGAGCTAACTAAATTGATCCATATTTCATTACTTATTAATGACTTGTGTATTGTAAAAGATTAGATGGGTTTATTAACACCGCAAAAGCGAAATAACTATACGAGCAAACTTAAAATCTTATAGAATTAAGAAATATTAGATATTTATGTGAGCTGTCACCGGAACAGATAAGTTTGTGGCACTGTAATGTCGATGTAAAATGAAAAACTTTCGGCATACCTGACAGCTGACTCCATATATCTTAAAGGTAACCTAAAATAATGCATTTACATATTTATTCGTATTAAGTAGTTACTTTATAGGCAGGGCTGACAAGTTCACGGTAATCATAGCGAATAAATTCAGCCATTTTAATTTCAACTTTTCTCTAAAACTGAGTTCTTTCTAAGTGCTACCACCGTTCCACAATTTATAACAAAGTCTCGTTTTTAATAAAGCCATTTGTTACACCCGTCTTGCAACATGATGCTCTCACATGCGGTGGCAAAGGATTGCCCTTCGTATTACAGCTTCTATACAAGCTATTTGAATCTTGAACATGGAGTGAGTGCTTGCCGGTTGTACCTACGCTACGTCGTCGCATCGTTATGATAAGAAATGAACTGAAATGTTGTTTATTCGCCTGTCAATAAGTTTTGTCACATTAGTATTTCTATTAAAAAAAAGGTAGGCATTAAAAATATACGTAACTATGTAGAGACAAATTCAGACTTTTCATGTCCTAAGAATAAAAATGATAAGGAACGCTATAATCCATCTCTCGAATCTCATGATGTGTTGTGATAGACACTTCAAAGTCTACTGACCCCGGTTCTAGAATATGCTACGTATGAATGAGGGAAAGTGAAGCAGTTTAGTTTACTTAAAACATACAATTAAATGGTTTAGTTACGCTTTTAGCCCAGATAAGTTGTGTTTGGCCGTAATTTATGGTTAAACTAGAGATGGCCAGATACTGATATGGAATGCTTTCCTGCTCTTTAGTATTCGTAGCCTATTGGCCTAGATGCGTAAATTTATTATAATAAAGCAGAAATATATTATATAGTTTTGTAATTTGACGTAGTACATATTTCAATTTATTTTATTTTATACATATATAGCATTAAGCAAGGCATACTTACTATGAAACAAAATTTCATCTTTCTCTATCTAGCTAGACATCTAAATTAGGATTGTCACCGAGTGACAATGAACCCCAATCGTGATTCACGTCGGGTCCGTACAATTTAATTAACAAGAGCCGCGAGATCTAACGAATAGGGACGCTGTCATTCGTCAGTCAGACGACAGACCACGACAGACCATTGTGTTTACCAATGAACTCCGCACCGCCCAAATGAAAAACCACAAAGGTAGAACAAGTATAGTTTTTTAGGGTTCCGTAGCCAAAATGGCAAAAACGGAACCCTTATAGTTTCGTCATGTCCGTCTGTCCGTCTGTCCGTCTGTCCGTCTGTCACAGCCGATTTACTCGGAAACTATAAGTACTACAGTGATGAAATTTGATGGGAATATGTGTTGTATGAACCGCTACAAAAATATGACACTAAATAGTAAAAAAAAGAATTGGGGGTGGGGCCCCCCATACATGTAACTGAGGGATGAATTTTTTTTTTTCGATGTACATACCCGTGTGGGGTATCAATGGAAAGGTCTTTTAAAATGATATAAAGTTTTCTAAAAAACATTTTTCTTAAAGTGAACGGTTTTTGAGATATCAGCTCTCAAAGTCGTAAAAAGTATGTCCCCCCCCCTCTATTTTTATAACTACGGGGTATAAAATTCTAAAAAAAATAGAGGTGATGCATGCTAATTAACTCTTTCAACGATTTTTGGTTTGATCAAAGTATCTCTTATAGTTTTTGAGATAGGTTGATTTAACTGTAAATTATATTTGCTGCTACGGAACCCTTTGTGCGCGAGCCCGACTCGCACTTGGCCGGTTTTTTCTAGGTTACATTTACCTTATAAAATTGTCAAAGTATTTAATTTAACAATTTAACATTATATTATTACTATCATTGCATGTAATTTACACTGCATTATGTATCAAGTTTAAAGTAATTGATGGGGAACTAAAGTAGCCGATATACTCAGCTAGTACATATTCCAAAGAACCGATGACCAGCTGCATAAACAGCTTATGAGTGGAGACCATGATGACGTCAGCATTATGTGGGATGCCCGCCGGTCCACTGCACAGTAAACCTTAACTTAACCTTACCGGTAAACTCACAGAAAGGTACCCAGTAGCAGTAGAAATCCCGAAAACAGGGAGCGACCTAAGTAAGTATGCCCATTTTCCAGCAAGGGCAGATTACGGATTGATGATGATGATGACGACGAATGGACTGCGGTATGAATGGGGTGGTGACGCAATGGATTCTTTTTTCTACATTAGAACACAGCTAAATAATGCAGTGAAATATTCGTACAACATTCCAATGTTTCAGGACTTCAGGACAATCCGAAATTCTAACGCCACGCCGGCTAGTCTCATTTGTAAATGCCACATTTGCATTGGATTAATTAGACCGCTCTTGTGTTAGTGCATTGGAGTGAGAGTGTGCGTGTGTGTGTGTGTGTGTGTGTGTGTGTGTGTGCGTGCGTGTGTGTGTGTGTGTGTGTCCGGGGAGCGATGAGATAGAACGTTAGCGACATTTCCAATAGCTTGTAGTTGTAGGATTAACGAGGGATTTGTAATGTACAATGCACCAATACATTCTACAACGAACGTAAAATAAAGCTATAAATTGCTCCTATTTTATCATGTATATGTTTTAAAAGAAGATATACTTAATAGTGGCAAAATAATGATTGTTTTGCAGATGATTGATTGATTGAAAGAGCAAGACCAATAGCAAACATAAACATATTTTCTCTAAAGCAGCTAGTATTACATAACTGATATGTTCACTTAATTTCTGAAAACTTTATCAACTTCTTGGTTTCGTAATCTTGGACATTACCTACTGGTGCTGTTCGTAGCAGTTCGACTTCAGTGAATTTACCCCTAAATCTCTCCCCACAAACTACTTTAGTCATGAAATGTTAGCTTACGGACCTCTCTTCAAAATCAATCTTATGCCAGTAGCAACAGGTAGCATATTGCGTTAAAATGTGGGCAGCTGCTGTAAAGGCTTGCTGGTTTCAGAGCCGCACTACACTACAGCATTTAGGTGTCTAAGTTGTGATAACAATAATGTCTGAAGTTTCACTTTACATTGTACGGTAGAGCGGTAGACAGAGTATTTAAGTTAAAAAAACATTGGAGTCTGTATACAAATTAAATGAAGTACTTTTTACTCCCGAAGCAAAACGGTACCGGATCTAGTACAATGTATTTCTATGATATAAATAGTGTATATGCTGCATGATATATCAATTAGCGGCTTCCCCACCAATCGCACGCCTCGGCAAGGTAAGACTTGGGGTTTCCTAGCACGCCAGCCGACATTCGGTCTTCACTGTAATTGACGTGTCTGCAAATGTAAACCTTTATTTAATTATGAATAATGTAGGGTTGGTAACTTCTACCTACATATCTAGATGAAAGTTCTGGAGTAGCAAGATGATGACTAACAGGACTGTGTACTTAATTGTAAATACTTGCTGAAACTAAGACAACAATCCGTTGATTGTTACAAACCAAAGAAGCATTGTACATAAGCTTCCTACCACACTCACCAAGAGGACAACATCAAAAGAATAAAACATAAAATCCCAAACTTAATCAAAGACCCTACCGGTGGTTGAACCCGGCTACTCTCAATTGAGTGGAGAACATTTGAGTGAAGGACCCTTGATTATTTATACAGCACCCTGTACATTATAACTTGTTGCCGGTACTCACGAGTGAATGAATGGCTTTTCATTCTATTCACAGCACTGAGAGCCCCATTGACATTTCATTATAGTGGAAAATTGTTCCAATATTAGCAAGTGTTTAATTTGCGATTCAAACCTATCTATAACGAAGCAATATTTGTTTTAATGTAGACAATTATCATCAAATAATATAAAATGTACTTTGTTTCAGCCAAAACTCTTAAAATTAATATGAACAATCTATAGACGACAAGGCAGGATATTGTAGAGTATGTTTCAACAGTTTATTGAGAAGGTCGGCCTGGAAGTTGCCACTTATTTATACAAATAGGCCTAATACATGTTGACGGAAAGTTGTAACGTTACGTTACCGTTGTCGTTGTCGAAGTTTCGGTGTCCGTGGAGTTCAACGTCGTCACGGTTAATATGCTCGTTAAGTTGTTGTTGAAAGTTTCCGTGTACTTCGACCCTCGCAATTTCACACGCGCTACGACATAGAATGGACTTTTCTCTTCCCGGTTTCGGGGTTTAGGGATAATCGTTAAAGTTTAGTATAAGTATTTTTTATCGCGAATAAAATATACAAGGTTACAGAACGAGTTAAATATTTATATTATAGGAAGATAATGAAAGAAGCGCGGTTATTCAGTGACTGCAAATCACCAGTAGTTTCTTTTAGCAAAGTACCATTCCACGTTTACAACCTATAAACTTTTAAGCCCACATAAATTCCTCTTTTAATTCCACCGTTAAATGCCACTCATCGCAAAAGGCAAATACTTCCAGAGTTGAGCAATCGCTTGAGCAAACCAATCAACTTGTTGAACAAACATTCGCCGTGAAAGCCTCACGGGAACACTGTGATAGCGACAGATAGGCAATACCGTGGCCGAATTATACACAGATATTGGGCACACGCGTCCCTGCTCTTTGTATGCGTTTTGACAGCCCCGCATCAATGCGCTTTGTTGGAAATTGAAATGGAGCACTGACATGACAGCCAGGAAAATACACAGGTGAAAAAATATAAATATAAATATGTGATATGCACGTATTTTAAATTATGAGAGTTCACCTCGAAGGCATACGATTAAATATGAATCATTTTCACCAACGTATAACGTAATGAACGGCAAATCACAAGCAAATTAGATCACAAACCAATTTCCCCCAGGGTTTCTTTTGTGATAAACAGGTTTACATGATAATGTTTGGGTACGCCACAAAATTGGCAATGACATGTTGTTATGTGGTACAGCTAGATATAATTACATGCAATGCTTGCAGCAATGAGAATCGAATGTATCGATTGTCAATAATTTAGTAATAATAAGAATAAGTAGGTATGCCGCACAGCATAAATTACATTTCCACATTGCACTGATGTTACTATCAAAGTACACCCGAGTCCGCGTTGTTCTAAGCCGTCAACGATATGCGATACCGAAGGCGGAAAGCTTTCATTGGCAAATTGGGGATGCGATAAACCCATGTTGAATTCAGCCGAACCATTATACTAATCGATTGATCGTTGCTTCAAGCTATGCCCATTGTCCTTTAAATAAAGCCAATTTCAAATTAACTCAGCTTAACAAGTCTCATAATATAAAAAACACAGATATAAACACCTATTTCATTCATAAATCCGTTTCATTGGTCATCTAACTAGACTGATAGATCTTACAGTATGAAATGTCCTGCAAGAGGACTCAGTCGTCTACGACACTAGAATTGATTAGGATACAGTATAATAATGAAATATTCAGCAAGACTGCCGAATAGGGGCGAACTTGCTTCAGTATATTTTATAAATCTTCATAATAAACGGAAGCATTCTGTGTTATGACACCGTATGGTCCGATATTTCGGATATATCGGCTATAAACAATCTAACCCCAATCCATTTACTGGCCAAATACTTGGAAAAAATATGTAAGATTTCTTGGACTCATGGGTTTAGTAAACTTTTTAGCGTTTATTATGTATCAAATCAAACTTTATAAAACATAAAGTATTGTTTCTAGAGGTACAAAAGAGTCAAACGATTTGTGTCGGGTAAGCACCGTAAAATTCGTTTCTAAACACTTTAAAAGCCTTTTCCGATAGTAGTCGAGATACCAATACTTTGCTTCAAAATGGCAAACTGCTTTTATGTATTTTCAGCTTCTTAACTACTTTTCTATTAGAAAGTTTTTTTTTTGTAAAGCTTACATGTTCACCATGTTCCAATATATCTGGTAAGTAGAGTATTTTAAGTTAATTAATGAAAAGCCATGCCCCATTGAGTAAGGCTGACCATGTTATAACCAGAAATTTATAGCAACATGAAATCTGTCATACACTCATTGGCACTCAATGTTTTAAGGCGCTAAAGTTATATCTTCTGATCCGATTCACCCTTCATTATCCTAAGAACTTCATTTTAACCCAACCCGTGTTTCAGCAGTAAGAGTCCCTGGTTATGCAGATGGCCGCATCAGACGGCCACGAAGACTTCACCGGGGATCGTTATCAACCGCCACTCGGCCACGGGTCCGTTCATGAATATAAAATATCTGAGTGCCACTCGTTTTCTCGATGTCTGCTAGGTTTGCGCTGAAAATATTTACCTGAAGCGAAGTTATGTAAGGGCACCGAATCTGAAAGCGCCGATTATGAGGCGTCGGCACCGCTACGCCGCCCCGGACTCTAACATAGAATAGCCCCCATGGTTTTATTAATTAAACGATGAATAAGAAATGTAATGGTGTAGACAAGTATAGCATCTAGTTGTAAACTTGAGGCTTACGTGTAGAAGTTAAGAAATAAAAACTTTTAACTTCTAAGGTAATTTAAATACATTATTTATTAACTTTAACCAACTTTAATGCATACAAGTTTTGTAGCTGAAGGAATTTTCGCGGAAACAATTTCGCCTGAAGGTAACACATGGTGGTGGTATCGGCTCGGATAATTTATTACTAATTAAAGTCTGCTTCGTGAACTTTGCAAGGAAAAGCACTTATTATGTTGGGTAGCGCTTATTACGCTTATCACCTACTAGCTAAGGAACATAAACCAATTCGTGTTCATTGTTTATTTTTCGCGGATTTATAGAAGTACTAGAACAAAAGTTGTTTTGAATGACCTCCTTAATATCCCCTCACGGCTTACTATACCACTTTTGCAACATATATTTTAATGTGAACAAAGCCTTGACCGATATGAAGTTTTTATTCCATTGGCAAGTATTTAGTACTTTGTGCTCTCTGCAGTAAAGTCGGAGCCAAACAACAAATAAACCGACCAACAAAGCATTGACGTAAAAGATTTAACTCGACCTACAACAGAAACTTTGCAAGTGAGGAAAACAATTCCAATCCTAAGAAAAAAAAACTCCGTAAAAAGCTAACAATTGAAGCAAAGAAACAGCGATAGAGTGAAAAAGTTGAGCACTCGCTTGTACTCCCAGAAAGAGTTTCAAATGAGTTCATAGTTGTGAGGTGAGAAAGCAAGCTTTTACAACGTCTACCACGTAAAAATCTAACCTTTTCATACAGGTATTTATATGAGAGAAACATTTTTCAGAGAAAATTAAGTACACAAATTGCTTCAGAGCAAGCCTTCAGAGGTTTATCTAAATTGGAATCAGGAGGACGTAAAAATTCGCTCATGTGGTTTAGAGTGTCTATGAATACAGCAGCTCCAGTATAACTATTAGAGCTGTTGTTTTCATATTTCTAGACATTATAAACAATATACATCAAAATATTATGACATTATATTATAAAATAAATTTGGCTGACTATTTTACATACATACATAGGTACATATGCTCACGACTGTAATCCCCAAAGGGGTAGTCAGAGGACACTTCAAATTTATGCTAACTTTTTATATCTCACTTTTCTCGTTAGAAGACAATCTAATGATAAGTATGTCATCCCAGCCCAAACACTGTAATTTTATGATATCGTGACATGAAAAATACTTAACATATCCTATAGAGATGCTTTCTATACATATATTCAACATTATTCGATACATCTATCTTCCACCCATGAGTCTTAGTCTCACATATGTGAATATACGGCCAAAAACAAAACCACTAAAACTCATCGACCGATCTACCTGTAGGTATTTTCTTGGGGCTGCTCTGTACAGGAGTATCCGCGGCCGTATCTTTTGCTGACTGTACCATTCACCCGACAGTCGGATCACAATCGCTCGCACTCACCGCACATATAGCCCAGTACGCACATTCACTACGCTTTCTTTGTTTAGCCAATCAGCACGCAGATAGCTCGGTGCATACTGATTGGCTGATACAAGTTTTTCATTTTCCACGCGACTTTCTAAGGCAAAATACTCGTTTGATGGAGATTTTTATCAAGAACGTCGTTTAGTACGGTGCCGATATGAAAAGCCGTTGAGTTTGTAAATTATGATTAGGTACTTGGGTATAACATCGAAGCCAAAGGTGATCGCATGTTGACACCGGACGATTTCTGTCCTAAAAGATCTACCATACCTCATTCACATAGGTACTAAAGAGTATACAAAAGGATGTCATCGTTAAATCGAACATAAAAAGGAAGATTATTATTACATAAAATTAATTTAGCTTTCCGCGCAGGCGACCTAAATTTAAATATAAATTAAACTTCAACATCTCTACAATATTATTCCAGACGAACCGCCTGGAATATTTGAGATTTATTCTAAATTTGCCTTTGAGTAAATATTTTCAGGTCACAAGGAATCTTTTGAGTTCTCGGAAAACTTAGAAACGGAATCGGGACACAATAATTACGAGTATAATAACAATCACAAAAATACCATCAATTAATTATGCGCGTCAAAATTCATAAACCACCGAAACCTACTTACTTCATTTGTTGTTAGGCTGAATTCAAGTACATATTTATGATACCTAGAAAGCGATAGTAGTTTTCGTGCATTGAAGTTTCGCAACTCATATAAAACACATTCTATAGAAACAAGGATCAACTTGGTTGTAAAATTTTATTACGACGCCTTTTCTGTTCGACGTAAGAGAGAGAGAGATGAGAGTCAGTTTTATTTTCTTAAAAATAAGCTTAAAAAAAGATTTTAAAAATTTAACAAAGTTTAGGGTAAAATAATAATAATAATAATAATATGTGGGGACATCTCACACACGGCCATCCGACCCCAAGCTAGGTAGAACCTGTGTTATGGGTGTCGGACAGCTGATATATCTACACAAATACATAGATAGATAGATACTAAATATAAATATCAACACCCAAGACCCGAGAACAAATATCTGTGTTTAAACAAATATCTGCCCCAGCCGGGAATCGAACCCGGGACCCTCGGCTCAGTAGTCAGGGTCACTAACCACTACGCCATTCGGTCGTCAAAAGGTTTTAAATAGAAGTTTTTCCACTAGCGGCGCTAGTTAGCCGTTGTTATCGCTGGCTGGTCCTGAATAAAGCGCCAGAGACGGCACCATTCACAGAGGCAGCTGAAAGCCGGGATGAATGGCGGCGCAGCCTGCATTCTGTAGGATGGAAGTTTAAGTGCTATATTATCGTTTGCTCTAGATTTAAGCCGTGTCTGTTGAAATTCAGGGTGTATTTTTTTCTCCGCGGGGCCCCTTCTCATATATTTATATGCATTAAAAAAATTATTTCGTTAAGTAAAACCAAACATTTAATCGCTTTAAACATTAAGTTAAAAGCCCTATCTTCACAAACTATACACCTAAAAGTACCTACAGAACTCCGTCGCACAGTTTTACTTTATGAGATTCAGGTTTTTCCAAGGACTCTCTTACCAAGAATATAAATCCGTCACTTTTTCCAATAAAATAACCGCCAGTCTCAAGAAAAAGGGAGTAACTTGAACCCGTATTAAAACGGATTAGCCAAATCTTTTCCTCTTCGCCTCTTTTCGTACGATTTGGATAATAAAACGTTCAATGTAAGTACTTTGGCCCTTATCACGCTTTCTCTCCAGTTACGCACTGCGGAAGTCTGCTCATTATAATATTGAACAATTTGAACATGCACGGCGTATTAAGTTGTTCACTTTTAGTACACTATAAACAACAACGCTCATAATATTACTGAGGAAGAAACAATGAATTACACTAGCTTTGTATGTGTTGTTTAAGTACTTCCAACGAGCGGTGAAATACGTACGGAGTATTACAAAAGCGGTGTACTAAGGTGAAAGGAGATGACTTAGGTCGTAATTCTGAACAACTTTTTGAAATCGTTGAAAAATAAAAATACTTTACAAGAATGGACATATCTATACCCAATATGAACGAGCTTCGTTCATTCATTATCTAGCGAGAAATATACTTTATTCAGTCCACTTCTTGTGTTTGTCGCTGACACACTCAGAAGATCTACTGAGAAATAAATAGTCCTATCGACACACAATATATCGCCGTCGATTTAGTAGAATTCGGCTGCGCTACGCATTGCGGACTAAGCAGCCTCCGAATGGCCTCGATATGTCTGACAAGAGCGATCGTTGAGTTTTCGCGTCTCCTTGCTTTTAGTAATCGAGGCATCCAAAAAACCCCCTTAATTCTACAGAAAATATTAAGGCTCTCTTTAGATTGTACAGGAATATCCGTTGTAATAATTATCTGGCTATTGGCGTGTTTGCCTTAACAATGAAGATGTAAGATAAAAAACTAATAGCGCTAAAAGATCAAATTAAGAAAGCATTTCTACCAATAGTGATACTACGCCGAATGGCGTAGTGGTTAGTGACCCTGACTACTGAGCCGATGGTCCCGGGTTCGATTCCCGGCTGGGGCAGATATTTATTTAAACACAGATATTTGTTCTCGGGTCTTGGATGTGCCCGTAAAATGGCAATAGGCCCGCCCCCTATTACATTGGGACTAACTTAACACTCTGGCGAAAAGTGGGTGCAGCAATGCACCTCTGCCTACCCCGCAAGGGAGTACATTAGTAGAAGGCGTGAGTGCGTGTTTTTTTTTTTTGATACTACATTTTGAATATAGACCAATAAAGAGCAAAATTTGGTTGAAATCAAACCTCAGTTTGACCTTTTGTCTAATGATATTCGAAATATACTATACTTAGATCACACAACACAGACCAAGGACCCAATAACGGCAAGCAGAGCGGACCCTGCGGGGTCTGACTCTACCAGATATTCATTATATTGAGTTGAGACAAAGCCGTTGACAACTGCGTCATGTACCGTCAGCAACAGCAACAAAAGTAGGTTGCTTTAAAATCTTTGGAATAATTTATTCAGCAACGTAATTTATATATATCTGCCGTATTTTAAAGAGACTCTCACTTTTCCGGCATCGTACGCAACGCACGCATTGCATTCAGTATTATCTGTTTAGAAAGTCACACAAGTGGGTTCATCAGCTTTGCATACGCTCTGCCTCTGCATGTTATGAGATAATCCATAAAACAACTTTACATCTGTCAATGTCCATAATGTATCAAATTTTGACTAAAAATGTTATTGCTATTTTTAATCACGTTTTGTATCAATGTCGAAGCCCGAATGTTTAAACAAATTATAATGTTCGTGCCAATAAATAAAAAAAACCTGACATGTTGTATTTGCTAGCTGTACCACTTGTTTGTTTACCAGCCTTCGGCGCCACATTTCTGTACACACAATATGAAATTGAGCGAATATCACAGGTCATTTCACTGTCACTGGCCCTGTACAACACAAAATATAGAAAGCTATCGGCTTTTACGAAGAGAGATCAACCAGTCGACAACGGGGATAAAATTGCTGCTGTAGAGAAGAAGATAACATAAACCAGACGCTGAGTGACCAATTAAATGGTTGAAATAATATACATGACCCGGGACACTAGCTGTAATAAACAGCTGAGTGAGCAGTGAGAGCAAAACTGTTGAGCAAACGCTAAACCAGAACAAATCAAAAGTAATAAAATAACTATTTGCAAGATTTAACAATGTAGGCATTTTAAAATATATTATACATAACAAAACAAATAATGTTATAAAGTAAATATACTGTAACGGATCACTATTCTCATTTTATCTAATCACTGTACTGTATATATCACCTACGCTACCAAAAATATGTAGGCACAAATCACAGTCAGAGTAGCTTAAACACACAAACTCAACGCAAAAAAGCTTTTAACGAAAATGTCAAAAGCGTATATAAACATATTCGATTACTTTTCCAAAGGATCCTTACAAAATGGTCTCTTAGCGAGTCCTTAAGGAACAAATGTGGCGCTAAAAAGCTCTGGGGAAAAAAGTAATTTAATAACAAAGTTTCAACGATACAATCTTGCGAATCTAGGATATTTTGCGCCTTGTCTGTGCCAAATAATTCCTAATAAAGTTACAGGGCCGTACTTATGAAAAAGTACGTTTTTGCCAACCACTTGTCAAAGATAATGGTTGAATTTAATTCGAAGCTTTCACTCTTCATCGTTTCAGTTTTCAGCAACATGTTTTAGTAAGGCCGCTGGCTAAGTCTTATTAAATTTTACATTCGATATGCCGCCATGTAATTGTGAACAATTATCGTTCAATGGCTTTGGTAAATTCACCAAAGAGTATAGATTTTTTATTCTCAAAATGGTCAAGGCATCTTTTTTTTAGGTGGCGAGATTGAATGACTATTATTATAGTACAGTCTATAGGTATAGGTAACTACACGGGAACGTCTGGCGACGCCAACTCGACACAATCCGTGCTAAGCCAACACGCCGAGCGAACGAGCTTATTGGAGCAAACATTTGTGTTGGAGCATGTTTGTATTTACACTCAGGTTCGAGGAGATGACAAAAATACCTCAAGTTGAAAACTCTTGATCTAAATTATACTTCGAGTATTGGAGAAAAAAGAAACATTGGATAACCTTTTTAAGAGAAGTTAAGAACGAAGTAGTATACCATACTGAGAATGTGTATTACCGACTCTGAAACGATTCGTCTAGTGAAACAATCGTCCTTTCAAGTAAGTACCTACTGCGAAGTAATTTGGAGTTACAAAGATCTTGATTTTTTCCCTCACAAATATCTAAATTATGATAAATTCAAAAACATGCAAAAGTAACGTTGATCCACAACGGTAAAATATACGCGGTAGGTGTTTATTCTTCTTTGTATTTTTACTCTGGCAAAGGGCTTTGTTTATTGCGGGTGAATTCACAGTCCACACTCATTTCCCTAAAGACCGGAACTTTTTCTAGCGACCTTGCATGACGCGTTCATGTTTTGGTAACCGGATCCGCTAAAAACACTCGCGAGCAATGAAAAAAAACATCTACTAGGTAAATTGATATATCACTGCCTTCTTTTACTCTATCAATGGCTTCAGTACCACAATCCCCTCCATATAGCATAAGCATAAGTTTTTAATTAAAATTAAATATGAGAGACGTACGTTTCACTGTGCGTCGGTCCGGTCACATACGATACAAGTGGAGAATATATGAATTTTCATAAGATTTTTTTAACAAATTCTTTTTTTTATATAGAACCAATATTTTAATTAATGTTATGGATTTCAGCATAACTTATCTCTGCACAACTGAATTAAAGCCTGTAAATCAAAATATTTCCCACTGCGTACATAGTAATAAAGCTAGGATTTATGTGCCAAAGTTATGACACGAGAATGTAAAGGTACAATTGGAGCTATTTCTCATTTCACCTTTGCCTTTATTTCACCTTTGTCCCGACATACGTACGAGTACGCTCCCATAAAAAGCGCTTAAAATACAACATGACAAACACAGCCAGCGATATTAACAAACAAGCACGCTTTATTTGTTTTTATCATAGTTGCAGATGCTCGTTTTGAATACATACCCACTATGTTTATTAGATTCTATATAAAATTTATTTTATATATATATATATATATATGTGTGTGAAAGATAATATTGGCTGTCAAAAGTTGGTCGGAAGAATATGTTTAACAAGACTTTCTTATGCCCGTTTTCACCAAGACACCCTAAACAGTATCCTATGTAAAAGTTTCCTAAGCTAAGAGACTCCATGAATCCACCTCCTACGTAAATTCATTTTCACCAAGCTAGAGTTTTACATACATTTCCATTATTTTAGGTGGTGTAGTGAGTAGTCAGCGTACTTATTCATTCGGTCTTACCTGTAACAAAAATAATGCAACATATAATATAATTTGACTCGATCCTCTAAAGGCGAGAGGCAGAGGCTTTCACGGACAAGCCAGTAAGTTATAATAAGCCACTAGAGGTCTATTTATACAGCTGACACGAATTTCCTGTTCCAATTGTGTTCCGTCTGTTAACCTAGTCTATTTTTGCCCAAACTAGGCCGCAGACGATTATTCCCCAAGTTATGGGACACATCTATCGGATAGCCTAGACCCAACTTGGATATCTTCCAAAATACTAAGAGCTTCTGCCTTGTTTTGTCCTGAAATACTATTCAGACCTTGAGAGCCTTATTCCATAATATTATGTATTTGTATAGGAATTACAGAATAACTTACGTTTCTTTATGAACAAAGCGAAGGTTTGGGGCACCGACTCAGTTAGTAGTAGTAGATGTAGTAGTAGTAATAGTTTCGCGCTCTCGCTATGTAATTTGCAGCGTTTAACACGTCTAGTAATAGGAGGGCAGTTTGCCTACTGGGAACGCAGGCTAAGTTATATATGAGGAGAGCAAAAAAACCTTAGTTAATTAATAGATTACTAAGAACGGCACAGCCCGTCGTAAACAAGATTAATGACACTACTGAAGGATGGAAGTGGATATCATTATCTTTTAGGGAAAAATAACTAAGTGGTGGTCTTTATATTCGCTATCAACTTATTATGTTTTTCCATTTAGCTGTATTTATTATCTAGCTAGAAAGCGGTGCCGGTGTGATCTATCATTGTTACGCTGGGGTGTAATTTTTCAATGTCACTATAGGTAAGATAAGGCACTTCGATGGATGGACGATTTGAATCGTGAAACTTTACTTCGCCGCAACCATTTGTCATGCTTGTAAAGTCATGTTCTAATGAATTCTACTAAAATACCCAAAAAACATACTTATACCAAATTTATTTGCTTACTAAATCAATAACAAAAGAATCTTAGTCTAATACCTACCTAATTATGGGAGCTAGTCCAGAAATAATCTGTTTAAATATTATTCCGGTTTCCAAGAAAATTGTTTGAATGGTATCTCAAAGACTGAGCAATCCATCTTTAGATGTTAAGTCCCAAATGAAACTGGGGTTGAAAGAGGACTTCCGAAACAGACCGAAGACAAAGCCACAACTTATTGATTTATGACTTCGCTAGGTATAGTTTACGAGCTTGCTTAGTCAAGGAAGAGAAAAAAATATATTTTTTTAAGTGAAATTACATAGGTATAATTTATTTATTTATTTACAACTCCAGACACAATTCATAGGTCTGAGGTGCAACTTATAAACCAATATAGGAAGGTTTACCTAATAACATGTTATAAAGTAAAATTATATAGAAAGCAAATAAACTAAGTTTAAATTTAATGTGAGAGAATATAACTTATTCTTAGTCTGGACACTTACGCTGAAGCGTTCTGACATGTTTCATATACATCAGGTAAGAGGGATTCCATATTGTACAATATAATATACATACATGTAGCATAAGCGCAATAAAGGCAGAATACACACTTACGATTTTAAAAAGAAAAGTCTCTAGGTATCATGTAACTACAAATACCGTTAGAATACATTATTTAATAAAGACAAGCCCTACAAAATATGTAATTAAAACCCTTACCAGCCAAGTAATAAGCCACAATAAGCTATGCACACTGTAGCGTCATATGCACAGTAAATTGCACCTTATAATTTATTCTCCATTCATTTAATGAACGTGTGGTGTACCGTACGCCGTCTGGCTAATTATATTAGCTTCAACTACATAATACGCCGCGCTATTCACATTGTCACTCGCATACTGTTCATTTAGCAAACATAATGGAAAGTTAGTGCAAATATTATTATTGCGAAGACTTGAAAGCATAGTATTAGTCAGATAATAATTTTTAGATTTCGGTGTTTATGATACTAGACGTTCAAAAGCTACAACACTCTGTAGTTGGTATTTATCATTGCTAATATTACGACTACGAGTGGTTTATCACAATATCCTATATGTAGACATGTGTACTAAGTACGTAACCGGAGAAATCGGTCAATCCAAAGGCTAAATACTCAGTTCCAGTGACGTACGGCAGCCGTCAGAGACGCGTAGTGTGCACATAAACCATCAGATCCCAACAGTCTACAGCAACCGTTATAAACCATGCTACCCTCTACAATATTCAGGGCCACGTTTGAAAAAGAATTCAATTTCAGGTTACTCTCATCGTACACAAAAGCCCAGGGCAACCGGAAAATTAATTTAAGGAGGGACCAGAAGAAACGATAATTGGGACGAATTGATTGAATAAGCTGTCCACCAATAAGTAATTTTCCTTATTTCTTCATTACGGCTTATTTGGCAAGTGAGCGTAGCCGTTTCCGCAATCTATTTCGGAGGGATTACCAAAATTATTGGAAGGAAATCTACTGAAGGATATTTATTTAATAGCTCATTTTACGAAAGTTATAAAATGTTCATTCAATGAGGTGCACTTATTGCTAAAACATATTCTACCAGTTAGCATGAAGAAGATTCAGCATCAAGAAGTGAAATTCTATAAAATGAAGTCTGCATCATTACGAGTGTCTATTGAATGAAACACGAGGATAAACGGGGATGCAAGCACTCGCTACGAGCTACGGGCTACGAGCTACGCTTTCGTAGCGCTACGAGAGTCAGCGTAGCGGAACGTAGGCAGCTACGGTTTTTGAGACAAATGAATGTTATGTCTTTTTCAGTCTCCTTTATCTGCCTGAGGTACAATTTTGTACGAACAATTGGCATGATCGAAAGACTTTTTATACATAAGTTGTAAGTGACAGTATACTTCGGATTACTATACATTAACTCTGTATGTAGTCTGTTTAAAAAATATGAGATCTTATAAAACATCGAATACACATTAGAAGAGAGAATATTAGAGACCATATTCGAATACTTGAAGCCGCGGGTAAAATGCCTTTTATAACATCACGTCTATCCAGAAATAGGGGCAAATATTTAATTTTCTAATTAAGATAATGAAGAACGCTTTAGACTGAGCTTTTATGTATCCTTTTGGTATCACGAACACACACGGGTCACAGGAAGGAATTTCATTATCATTTTATGAAATATGCTGAGATATTCCCAATTAAAAATGTCAAAGTAATGTTCGGATCTTTATTAGAATGTTTTAATGAAATAACTTTCTAGATTATTTTAGAAATGACTATTTTTTCGTCGCGATGATGCTACACGAATTATGTTAATATTAAGTTGGGGTAAACAATATTAATAAGTTCGTCCACATAAGCATTTGAGTTAAATTTCCTAATCACAAAATTACCGGAACCTAAATAAATAAATATGTGGCGACATCTCACACACGGCCATCCGACCCCAAGCTAGGCAGAGCCTGTGTTATGGGTATCGGACAGCTGATATATCTACCTAAATAAATAGATAGAAATAAATCGTTTTTAAGCTATTTTTTCCATCTTACCCAAAATCTCCCAATCCGACCAGCATTACAGTCCAATTACGACTATTAATCAAGCTCTGATGGCCCCAACAGTAATTCCGATCAAACAAAGCGACCCGACCTCCCATTATGTCCTATAATTGTTTTATTCAGTTCTTTTGAGCCTAAATAAATAAGAAACGGGCCTGAAACGTGTAGCTGATTAAACACCAACAACATTTTAACGACCTCCCTTTTGTGATGTAAATGTCTTTCGGTCCGGTAAATAGGCCTTCGCTAAACACGTAAGATGTACGGAATATTATAGGAAGGAATCGATTGTGTTGAATTCATACAGACGGCAAGTATATTGACCTTATTTTTTGAAAACGCTGTTGGTACACAGTCACGTTTGGGTTTATAAATGCTTAGTTGCTTACCTATGTTTAAAATAACTGTTTTTAATCACTAATACATAAAATGAATTCAGCGACTGAATTCTGTCATCATAAAAAGGATCTTTCTAATATTATGAAATCATAATTACATTTCGTGAAGTGTGTTATGAAAAATGAAACGTTTCTTTATGAATTTGACACACCATTTATATGCCTCAGGTGTAATCTCAGGTCGGACAATAGTTTGGTTCTTTCATTTAATCTAGAAATCTTCAATTCCACGATATTTTCGGCTTCGTAACAAAAGCCTCTAAGCTAGGCCAAGCCTCTAGCTAAGCCTTGAGCAGGGGGTTTACTCTACCTTACGAGAAACTAAGTTTCGCAGCTCCGTTGCGCTACCCACGACTCTATCTCGTTGTTTTAATCGTACTATCGGACAACTGTCGTTTGTTCGTTTTTTGTCAGACTAGAGGAACCTTCCAGAGGCGTATCTCGGTAAGGTTTTATTAAACTGTTTGAGGGCAATTCTTCACGGACAGCGACCGCCAGAGCTCTTTGTATTCATGACGACGACAGCCAACTACGAGTTGAGGTGATAATGCAGACTGTTGGTCGGCGTAAGCCGTGGGCGACTTGGCATAAAATATTTTGCGCACTACTGTGTCTAAGACGCTGCAACACTGAGTTGTTCAGAAATATCGTCTAAGACACTTCCCTTTCAGCTTACAAATATCTGCCTTTAAACAAGTATCGGCCCCAGCCAGGCTCGAACCCGGGACCTTCAGCATAGCAGTCAGAGTCACTAACCACTACACCATTCGGTCGTCATAGAGAACAATAATAGTAGAGATCCTTCAGAGAGTAGATCAGATAAACAATTAAACATGAACCCATTGCTTGAGTTTTAAACATAGTTTAAATAATACAATGAAAGTACAATAAGCTTTGCAGAATGCGATTAAGTACCCATTGCAACTTTTTTACAACAAGGAATGGAAAGCTGTCGCTATTAACTAGAGTGTTTTTTAGAACAAAAGAAGACCTAATAAAAAACTTTTGTTAAGATTTAAAACAATGTTGTTTAAATCAAAAGCCTATTTTAAATGACGGCTATATTAATGTTTGTATAGTACGTATGCACTTAAACGAAAATTATATTTAGTTCATGCCGTGTCTGTATTGATTTAATTTCTAATATCTTAAACACTGTAGGTACACATTGTATGATAAAAACAAATTAAAAAGCAACACGTTTAACTTTGATTAATTCGCCTGTCAATGTAATTGTTGGTACTCTTTTATGTCACGAAATCACGTCAAAATACGATTATCGGTTGAGCGCGTGCTACGATAAAAAAACGCAGAAAAATACATTTTACATACTTTCTTAAAAACACAGTATATGTGTATTTTGGTTTATTTTAGTAGTAATAGTAACTATAACCCCGACCAAACTCGTAGTTCAAGGCATTTCATCTATAAAATATACTCGCCATTAAGTTCCACTAGCCACTGCCGTTCCATATGTTACTGGAACTTTTTCATTGGTTGCGAGTGTAAAATATCCAAATCTAAATGAATCATTCAATACATACGTTTCAATACACCAAGGTACTCTGTGTCATCAACTTCTTCGGTCTCTCTCTCCGCTCACTTTTAGGTGTAACTCAGAATTGTGAACGATGAAAAGTTAAATTGTTACGGCAGTCAGTCAGTTGGTCGTGTAACAAATTAGGTAATTTGAAAGTTTACGTCGCAAATGTAATGTTATTTGTAATGTCGTGGCCTGAGCGTGAAATTGCATTCCCAACTAATTCTTCAACTTAGCATAGCGTTTGTTTGTATGTGACCTGGGTGAATTCTTTCATTTTATTACATTTCTGAGTAGAGAAATAACGCTGGAAAACCATTTACGCAGTTACAGTCAGCGACGCAGAGATCTGACCCCTTCCACGTGATAAATAACAATTAAACGACAAAACAAGACTGACTTAAAACTGGTATATATTCTTAATACTAAGAGCGAGGCCCCATTGCTGCAGTGCGTTGCCGCGCTGCGTGGTTTTCCATATAGTATTTTTTATGAGCTAACCCTGAAAAATACCCCATCCCAGAGATGGGGCCTCGCCCTAACACTATACATATTGACGTACCTCAAATTAATCAAGGCGTACTAACCGCGTTACTCAATCTCATTGTTGAAAGGAAGCCGTCTACAAAACGTGTAGGTACGACAAAGACGTGATTAATATGTAAGACATTGTACATACACGATATAGGTGTATGAATTAAACTTTTAACACTTTACATACGCTTAAATGAAGGCCTATTTTATAAGAGAAAGACAAAAGAGGGGAGCGTCTGCGTTAATTAATAAATTTTCTCTTTTTGAACCTGAGCTGTATAGTAGATTTTTTTCTGTTTAAAATCACATGTATATATACGAGTAGGTAGACAGGTCTAGAATACGAAATAATTCAAAATCAACAACCATCAATTGTATAGACACATAATTATGTACACGTCCAAAAAGCGCCATTTCATATATCCAACAAGTAGGTACTTGTCCGGTTTTCTTACAATGTATGTGATGGTTTCTATACAATACTAGACTACATTAGGTCGACAAAAAAGTATACAGCCCGTACTATCTCAAATACCTAACACGCCCTCTACTCTAGAGTAGCATTACGGGTTTTGCTATTTATGAAAACGAAAAAAGTTTACGTTTTCTCCTGTCATCTGCATACACTATCTGTCAAAAGTTTCATGATAGTTTCTATTAGAGGCGCCACTTAGTATGCGAGAAAACGTTAACTTTTATAGTTTTCGACAAACTATCAAACCTGTACTAGACCCTCAGCAGAGCTCTCGGAATATTTCAAAGCGCCTGTCAGTTTGTAACACGCAACATGTAGCACGTGTGGGAATAAAGTGCTTATTTATAGCGCGATAAGGCGCAATACGTTGCTCAACTTAACAACAGGCTGTTCAAAGCAGCTAAGCTTTTTCAAAGTGTAAGTGAGACCCCTAAAAGCTTTCAACGTTTGATTTTATAATATACTTAAAAATAATATATTTCTCGTAGTTTCCTTTCAGTTTTAATAACGCTACCAAACTAAAACTATAAGCATGCTGTACAAACTTAATTACTCAAAGTTACTCATACAATAAAATGATATAAAACAAAATTTATAATACCTATGTATGTATTTAAGTACATGATTTAAAGGGAAAATTATTATATCAATTTCATCACGCGGAGTCTTTGAATTCGCAACACCGAAAACATTTTCAGTAACCATTAATATTTTAATACACATTTACATTTTACGGAGCAATTTGGTTGGGTCAAGAAAGACATGAAAATCGTTAATATAAGTTTACTTCTAGTTATTTGAAGTAAAGCGATTTAAGGGACTCACCTTTTTCATGTTCCTAACTTTTTATTTTAGATTTATAAAAAGATAAATAATTACTGTTTCGAGTTTGTATAGTTATTTTCATGGGGAAGGGTGCTTTTCCACCAGAGATTTCCTATGCATCTAGGTACTACAGTTATGCTGAGACTATGTGTAAGAAGTCCGTTTCCACCATTTATGTGGATCAATGAATATGATTGGTGGATATCAAACGCATCGCATAGCAACGCAGCATAGCATATATCTGGTGCACCATGGTGGTTAGACACCCTAGAAGTCAGTGGAGGGGGTGAACGAAGTGTAAACAATCAGCTAGAATCTAGATAATGCTGCAGCTAGATGAACCTCTATTAACAGTGACAGATGGCTGAAGAGTAACAGTTTGGTCAGTAAAATGGTCATCAATTCATCATCCATTCTGTTCGGGTGGCCTTAGTCCAGGACTGGATTGGATACGATAGTGATCCCATAAATTCAAAAGTAATCTTTGGGAATCCCTAAATACCTATTAACTATCTTTAGATTTTTTAGGGTACTATACCTAGCCATTACCCATCCCTTCGATTTGCATTTAAATTATACTTATATGTCGCAGCGTTGGCAGACAAACGCCGCATCGATGTTGATTTGAGCGTGTAAACGCGTCGTAATCGAATCAGAAACGTCAAGGGATTTTCCTTGGGTAAGGTCGATACAGCCCTGGCAACATTTTAAAAAGTAAGAGGTCACGTGACGTTTAAAAAGTGAAGGGGCCATGCCGCCATTCTGGATTCTGAGCTTGGACGAGTTGGACGTGACACGGGAAACAGTGTGCTGTATCGAACTTGCCGCGTTTCTAAAAGTAATCCGTCTGCATCATCGCGATCTTGCATTGTTACATTAAGTGTTGATTGTAATCTGAATAATCAAGATACGAACTATACGAAGAGCCTATTATTTCCGCCCGCCCGATGAATCCACCGCCAGACGAGATGCCCGGCGTGACCCCCCTCCCCGTTATCAGATGTGGGATCAGAAGACGCCACCCCACGTGCTTCACACCACGACACGAACTACGAGAAATGGCAGCAGCTTCTAGAACAACAGTATCGGAATTTCCTGACGCTTGTTCGAGCTATGAAAACGCCGTCGTCGTCGTCGTCCGAGCTGAGGTTACCTGATTACGATCCCAGTAAATCCGATGTCGACGCACGTTCTTGGATGTCGACTGCGGACCTGTGCGTTAACGACGAGAATCTGCAAGGCGCACGGCTTATGGTGGCCTTGAGCCGCGCTCTGAAAGGTCATGCGTCCACGTGGCTGTCAACTGTATCTTTCCCCTGGATGACATGGAGTGACTTCACGGAGCTTTTCATACAAAGGTACGAGTGCCCAGAAATACAGTTTCATTCCTAATTAATTTGAGTGACAGTAAACCGAAAGAAAACGGGTGCCTTGCTACTTATGCTGCCTCGCTGATGACTGCAATAATGTCACGCTGGAAGAATATGAATACCGAACAGCTTGCTTTGGCTTCAGTGTTGGCACATGTTTCCCGATTTGACCGACGTGTCCAACGACTGGCTTTCACTACGGAAGTGACTACGCGCACCCAGCTTCAGCAAAAGCTCAAGGCTGTTTCGTTTCTAAAACGGAAAGTAGCTAATAGCGAGGACTACCCCGATAGCAAGAAAATTCGCAGCTTCAGTGCTTCTGTTTCCATAAAGTGCAACTACTGTGAGAAATTAAGGCACAAGTCCACGTTCTGCTTACAAAGAAGATGTGGTTGGAGGAGACCAGAAGAGCGTTCCCCATCCCAACCAAGTGACAATTTCAAGAGGATACCGCCTCCATCTACAGCGAAGACTGCGGTCACTGGCTTCCACTGCCAGGGCCAGGGACACTTCGCATCCAGCTGTCCAAAGCGTCGCAGAGAGGACCGGGATGCTGCCAGTGGAGGAGCGAGTGGATGCGGTGCAGCCAAGGAGAAGAAGGTCGATCTATGCGTAGTGAGCGCGCCTGCTGGGATGTTGCATTAATCTGGTGAGCTGTTTTCGTTTAAACTATGACTGTAGTTTCAAAGTTTAGAGGCTAGATGTTTCATTACGTGGATGAGGTTAGTGTGACCGGTACTGTGGAATTATTTTCGAGGTTCGAGTCCTGGAACTGTTAATCTGTCGGGTTGCCAGACCTGTTGACTTTAAAAAAAAAGGTTATGACATTGAGGTTGATCAAATTCTGAGGTCCTGTTAAGCTAAGGTCATTAGGGTTATGAACATGCGTCCATGACCTCATTAGGTAAATGTTCGAAAGTTGATTCCCTATTTTTTTATAACGATCTTTTTTATGCTAAGTAATGATGAAGCAATCGATTGAATTGTGTGTTTCTGTGGTGTGTCTTGCTCAATTGTTTAATGGCACTGGAATGACACCGGATAGAGGTGTGCATTCGTGATGAGTACTTGGGTAACCGGATGGAGGTTGCCGGACAAGTGAGCAAGGACCATTGGTAATCAGATCCTGATCCGTGTTTTTGTTTAGTACAGAGTTAAAGATAGTGGATTAACTCTCGAGTGGGTATTGATTTGTTTTGTCTGATGTCTGATACCACTAGATGGAAGTGGTAGTAGACTGAAGCCGGATAGAGGTTGTCTTGAGTCACTATCAGACGCCAGAGATAGGTTGTCTTGGATGAGAGTATGATTAATTTAAGCTGTGTATACATTCTTCGATTATTTTTAACGTTATTGCTGTTCCATCAATGGGTTTAAGCTGTTTTGAAATTTTCCTTTTTGAAACGTGTAAATAATTGAACTTTGATATCCAATTTTGAGATTTAATGACTTTTTGTCTGATACTGTTCAAGTTAAAGCTTCATAGTTCATCAGTGTGATGAATGCAGAGTTCATGAGCCCACTGCTTTCTTCCCTGACTAGGTCAGGACTGGCCGAGTAAAATTCAGTTACTGCGGTTGTTTTTCTTTCTTTCCAGATAACTCACACGAGGACGTGTGAGATGTCATGATGGCCGTGTCGCAGCGTTGGCAGACAAACGCCGCATCGATGTTGATTTGAGCGTGTAAACGCGTCGTAATCGAATCAGAAACGTCAAGGGATTTTCCTTGGGTAAGGTCGATACAGCCCTGGCAACATTTTAAAAAGTAAGAGGTCACGTGACGTTTAAAAAGTGAAGGGGCCATGCCGCCATTCTGGATTCTGAGCTTGGACGAGTTGGACGTGACACGGGAAACAGTGTGCTGTATCGAACTTGCCGCGTTTCTAAAAGTAATCCGTCTGCATCATCGCGATCTTGCATTGTTACATTAAGTGTTGATTGTAATCTGAATAATCAAGATACGAACTATACGAAGAGCCTATTATTTCCGCCCGCCCGATGAATCCACCGCCAGACGAGATGCCCGGCGTGACCCCCCTCCCCGTTATATATAACCTACTCTATGGTCTGACGTTTACTTAAAGATATCTTGTGCATTTTCTAATAGGTATTGGTTTATTTTTTGAAATGTTATCACAAAAAACTGACATGAGTAGCATCTGGGTTCAGAAAATAATAGATAATTTATGCTACTTACTCAACAAACAGAAAATTTAACCACTCAACAATACCTGCCTAGCGCTATTCAACCAGATAGCTCTAACTACTCGTCAATAGCAACAGTAACCGTCAGATAACACAATCTAATGCAGATATCTCTCAGGCCGCCACAGATATCCGGGCGTCACGTCAGGCTGAAAACTGCCATGAATATGTAAATATTAATGAGCGGACAGCTTCGGCTTAACACGGTCAGACGCGTGCACAATCAGGCGTAAATCTACTCATAGTTTACCGAGTGCTAGTGGATTTCACGGAGTACGAATATATTGTTTACTGCCTTATATACAGGGTGTTAAAACAAGGGTACTCAAGATTATTCTGAACAACTTTTGTTCTACGACTTTTGGAAATTCGTGATAAGTTTTAGATGGTTTATATGGTTTATATGGTTACAAAAGATGGTTGCAAAAATGGTGCACCACTTCTGCAACACCCTGTAATGTAAAAATAAAAACACTAGAAATATTATTTATTTTATCTATATACAGGGTGTTGCAAAAAGGGTATATCAAGCCGAAACCAGCATGTGCAGCATGTTATATCTAAGCCCGAAACTGAAATCAGAATTTCAAAAAAGTTTACCGTTTTCGAGTTATTGACGATTGAAGTTTCAAAAAATCACGCAGAAAAAAAGTTGTCTAACAACCCTAAAACAGCTGATTACAAGACCCACTGACCTACATGTCAATGAACTCTGTCTCTGTTACTAGGACATCATGCACAAAATTTGAATAATTGCCATTTTACCCCATTTTCTCTTTTCCCTAAAAGTAGGGAAAACTAATTCACAACAGAATTTGAATTTAGCTACATTTAAGTAAGTGCTTACATGTAGTGTTCAGGAAATGTAAAACTAAGATAATTTACGTCATAGGTACCTACAAATGCCTACTACAGCCTAGAATCAAATTAATCGTGTAACTAGGTAGGTACTTACGTGCGACATCCAACATCCCGAATATTCTGATAAACACAATCACACTTACCCACTATCACTTGGTTTTAACGCACAATAAATTTACCTACCTATTTCTTCCATAGTAGGTACTAAATAAATTAAAAACTGTCTTTACAACAAACATTTCGCGACAGAAATATGTAAAAGCACTACACAGTCTACACTACACTTGTGTATGCTTAAAAGTTTGCAATGTGACTAAATCAAAGTACCTAAATTACAACAAAATGTGCATTTGTCAAAGCCGCCGCCCTTGGCTTTGATATCGCCGCCTGACGCGCCGCGGGCCGCGGGCCGCGCCGCGCCGCGGAACTTCTTTGATCTAGTTAGAAGAATAACGTATTTCCTTCCTATTCATACCTACCTACTGATTTTCTGTTAATCGCGAGCGCAACACACGGGTCAATGCAGGTGTGTGTACTTTACTTACTAATTAATCATATCTCCCCAACGATCGGGTTCTGCCAAAGCTAGTATCAGGTAATTTATTTATTTGATTCTGGTATCCCATAGGCACTATCTTATCTAAACCATTATTAAACAAAGATAGAAAGAAGATAAAAAGAGAGACGAGAGTTTTGACCAATAGCAAAACCAATAAAAATTTATTACTTTTGACCAATGGCTCTCCAACTTTAAGAATTCGCGCGCGAGCAGCGCATAATGGTCTCCTGGTAATCAGTCCCACGCGACGCTTGTTCAAACTGATAATCACCGAAAGAATTGCATGAAAAAAGGCATTGAGCTCGTTTCATAGCAGAGTGACGTGAGGGAATATTTTGGTGATGTAGGTACTTAAGGATAACTCTGCTTCTAAATAAGCTTTCACCACTTAGGTAACAGAACAATGTGCAATGTACTATTGTAGGTATTTTATTCACGAATTCGATTCGATTGAGTGAATTACTACTTCTTACTTTCATAGTGTGAGTAATGAGTATTAATACGTACTTTTACCTTCATAATCATAACCAATACCAACACGACAGTGACAAACCCTAGTTCAGCTCTAATATTTTCACCGACACGCTTAGGAGAAGAAGTAGGTACTTACCTACCTCAACGTATCTACGGTATCCACTTTACCTGAAAAAACTTTGAGAACCAATGAACTCAGATTGTCCTAGTAAAAGTAACTACATTATTAAGCTAAGCCTTTTGTCAACACAAGTGCATTCCTCAACTGAAATGTACAATATCCGACCTTTTCATTGACTCAATTCGTCTCTGGTTACTAGGACATCATGGACAATCAATGCCATTTTACCCCAGATTCTCGTTCCCCTAAAATTAGGGAAAAAGATAAACTTTTTAGGAATCAAGGATTATGGAGATGAAATTCTTACTTGCTTGCGTGCTGACGAAATGTAATTACCTACCTAGAATCAAATTCATCATTTACTATCATTCATTTCATTACCTACTTAGATTACGTAGTTGGTAGGTAAATAAGTACTTACTTGCAACATTTATGTTATTAATTACCTAATTTATTTATTTAACGCACAACATACTTATACCTAACTCTACAAACAACATTTCATAAACATTTCGCGGTAAAAATATGTAATGCTTAGCACTGCGATGTGACTAAATCAAAGTACCTACCTTATCAACAATAAAATGTGCATTTGTAACTGCTTTGACGAACCGCGGCAGCCCTCTTTGAGTACAGCCGCTTAGCCGCGGCCGCCTTCTTTGAGTGAAGCCGCTACGCTACGGTACCGCCGCCGCCGCCGCGCCGCGCCTTCACTCAAAATTAAGTAAGTACTTACTTAATAAACTGTTTTTAGGAATCAAGGTTTAAGGAGATAAAATTCCCTCAGACTCGTACCTACAAGAAGTGACTTACCTGCTTACTAAAAACGAGATTCCCTACCCTTCATATGATTTTTGTGATAACAACCTTAGGAGTTTAGGAGGGTAGCCGGTAGTGACTGGATGAGGAAGGGCAAGGACCGAGTGTTGTGGCGCTCCTCGGGCGAGGCCTACGTCCAGCAGTGTATTATTATTATTATGTATAATTATGATGATGATGATGAATCCAATTATTTAAGGTGAAGTCGGCCAATGCCGAAAATCGGGTAATTCCGATTGTTGCCGATTTCTACCAAACGCAACCATACTTTGAACCGTGGAACCATTCACCTTAATCGCAACTTTGTCAGCGTGCGTGTTAAATCGTAAAATGAATAAAAAATGCAAATTCCCGCATTTTTGATTTCCGGAATTACCGGCACGTTATCGGTAAACTTATTGTTTTTTTATCAAAAATATTGTCGTTTTTTTCACTACGTTGTGAGCTAATTTTTTTCCGGAATTAGCCGACTAGGGTAATTTCGAATGATGAAACATTTAACTATGAAATTCTGTGGATCGGGTTATAATAATGAATTTGTAAAAGCTATCTCTTGGCAGTTCTAGGCAATATTGCGAAATATGTTTTTACGAGGTTAAAGTTGATAGAAAAATACATATGCACCTTTAGCTTAAATGAACTACTCAAAACTAATTTTTAGATGTAATCGGAATTGCCCGCATCCATTCGGAATTACCCTCGTGTAATGAAAAAAAATATCAACTTTTTAAACTCAAAATTTACCTTACCTAACCTCAACCTTTTCTGATAATGTGACAAAATACTAATGTACCAAACTTGACCAAAAACCTTTCGGAATAACCCAGCTTCACCTGGCTAGTAAAAGATTTGTACCTGAACTTTTTATTTTGAATTATAACCACATTATTTAGCTGTAATATTTAAAGTATGACTGTGTCATTTTGATCTTTGTTATCTGGGTGTTATTCAATAAGTATTTTGTATGGTTTATTAATTATTTTTCATAAACATTTATTTTTTCAGCAGAAGGCCATTTTTTGCGCTGGTGTCAGGTTTATTGGGAGGTTTTCTCAAACGCTATAGCCTTTGCTAACAACCACTGACGATAAATGTCTCACAAACACACATCCGGATAAGCTGGCCATAAGTACAGTACGGACCCACTCTCAGTTACAGATATCCATGGCATGAAAAGGTCCCAGTTCTGATCTGATAGCCGCAGAAATGTTGAAAGTGGACATCCCGTCTGCAGTACTTAAACATGCTGTATCCAATCACATACTTTAATATACTACCTAAAACACCGCTTAACATACTTATCTCCATCAACCATACCAATCCCACGGAATACGTGAATATTTTAGTTTCAAAAGCTCATATTTTTTATCTTGCACGAGGGTAATTCCGAATGAGATTTAAAATGAGTTTTAGGTTATTTAAGCCAAAGGACCATATGTATTTTTCGATCAGCGATAATCTCGCAAAAACTTATTTCAAAATATTGCCTACAACTGCCCAGAAGCACTTACAAGAAGCACTTACATTTATAATGATATTTATAATTCGGAATTACCCGATCCACAGAATTTCATATTAAAATGTTCCAACATTCGGAATTACCCTTGTCGTTTAATTCCGGGAAAGTCAGAAAAAAATTAGCTAGGGTTTTTAAATTCCGAACATAGTGAACAAATACGACAATCTTTTGGATGAAGAAACAATCAGTTAAATTAATTATCTGAATTCTTAATTACCAATGTGCGGAAAATTCCGAAAATTCAAAAATGCGGAAATTTGTACTTTTTTAAAAATTTTACGTTTTAGCACTCACGCTTGGTCCTACCAGTGATGACGTATGGTGCAGAGACGTGGACACTGACGGTAGGACTGGTCCACCGATTTAAAGTCGCTCAGCGTGCTATGGAGAGAGCTATGCTTGGGGTTTCTCTGATGGATCGTATCAGAAATGAGGTTATCCGTCAGAGGACTAAGGTTACCGACATAGCTGTCAAAATATGCAAGCTGAAGTGGCAGTGGCCTGGTCATATCTGCCGAAGAACCGATAACCGTTGGGGTAGACGAGTTCTCGAGTGGAGACCACGAACAGGCAAACGCAGCGTGGGACGCCCTCCTGCCCGCTGGACTGACGACCTTAGGCGGGTGGCGGGTAGTGGTTGGATGAGGAAGGCCGAGGACCGAGTGTTGTGGCGCTCCTTGGGAGAGGCCTATGTCCAGCAGTGGATGATTATTGGCTGATGATGATGATGATGCTCGGTCCTAGCGCCCTGAGTCAACCCAAGCGCAGTAGAAGATTAAGTTGCCATCAAGGTGAATGGTTCCACGGTTCAAAGTATGGCTGCGTTTAGAAGAAATCTGCAAAAATCGGAATTTTCCGAAATTCGGAATAACCCAGCTGTACCTTATGGCTGTGTTTAAAAGAAATCGGAATTACTAACCCGATTTTCCGCATTACCAACTTCACCTTATCTACTTGATGAATAATGAAATTATGAAATAACATGCTACCTATCTGTACTTTAAACCGAGAGCGTTTCGTCAAATGAATAAAACATCTGAAACAGACAAAAACTAACCTTATTCAAATGTAATACGGGTATTGGTTTTACCTACAATCGCGCGGTGCGGTATTGGCGGCAAAGGCTTTGCGGACATCGCCGCCCGCCGCGTTTGACAAAATGCCGCGCCGCCCGCCCGCCTCAGATTTTTTTGATGTTTGGTAGGTATTTCTTCTAGTAGGTTGTAAGAACAACGAAATTCATCCTATGAATAGTAGGTAGGTACCTAGGTACTCCTGAAGTTACCTGAGCAACTTAGATTAGTTAGTTAGATTTTCTGTGAGTTACAAAACACCGGTCAATGCGGATGCGTAGGACGTATGTATTACATGCTCAACCAAGCCAAGGCTGTTTTCAGGGGATTTCATATTTTATTCTGGTATCCCATAAGATAGAAAGAGAAAGAGTTGTGTTATGGTTATTTTTAGGCTGTCTATGCGTAACAAAGATAGATGCTATTGTTTTTGCATTGCCTAATCACTGTGGCAAAAAGAGACAAATAGCTTTTGCATAATATCCAATAAGAGAATTGTTCAATTTGGCGGGAAAAAGTTTACTAGTGTAAAGAAAATCTTCATTTGCAAAGTGCATCGCGAGTCGTTAGTGTTGTTTAAGTTTTCGCGAGATGGCTGAATACACGAACGCTGAATACTACGACATGGTGATGTGTGTGGGGGAGTGTCGCGGAAACCTTTGGGCAGCCCGTGAGCTGTACAGGGACCGATATGTGGATGTGGCAGCACCGAGGCGCCTGCCCTCGTACCCCTGCTTCCGTCGCGTGGTGAACCGCCTGCACACGACTGGCTCGGTCCGCGAGCGGAACCCAGGAGGGAGGCCCGTCGCCGACCGGCACGGAGTCATCGACGAACACATCCTCCAGCACTTCGCCGAGGACCCCACCCGGAGCACCCGCCGCGCCGCCGCTGTACTTGGCGTTGACCACTGGACCGTGTGGCGCACGCTGAACCGGGACGGCCAGCATCCGTACCACCTGCGTAAGACGCAGGAGCTGACGGTCAGGGACTTCGCTCCGCGTCTCGTTTTCTGCCGCTGGACTTTTTTTTGTGGGGTCACGTGAAGACCACTGTTTACGCAGTCGAGTGTGGCACAGAAGAGCAAATGCGGCAGCGGATAGTCGATGCTTTTGCCGGCATCGACCCGCCCATGATCCGTCGCGCGGTGGATTCTGTGCGCCGACGCACCAGGCTGTGTATCCAGCAACAAGGTCGACACATTGAACCCTTTCTATGAGTTCGGCGCGTGAGGTTCCTACGGTGAATAATAATGAACTTTTGTGTAAATTGTTTTTAAGTCAATAAAGTAGTATTCTATTCTATTCTAAATTTCGTGTGGTTGCGTCATCGAACTTTTTTGATAGCGAGCAGTGAAAAAGTGAAAGTGCTAAGTTATTATTTCGCTAAAAGATCGTTTTAATACCTACCTACCAAGGAATTAAGTGTAAAGTGATAGCAGTGAATGACAAAAACAATGTGTCGTCGTTATTGTGTCAGTGCAATACCGGAGGATATTGCTGTTACCTACTTTTGGATTGGAGAGGTATGTTTAATGTTTAAAATTAATACCTGTCCTAATTTTTTATTCAGTACTTTAGGTTGGTAAAGATACAAAACCGTAAAAAAATGTACTAGGGACGGGCCGTGTCCGCCAGCCAGGAGGTCATGCGGCGCGCGGTGTGTGCTATATCTAATACTTATACAAAAGTGGGGTACTAGGGTCATAAGGTGCTCGCGTGGCATGTGATGTATGTACATGTAGTTATACGGAAGTGGGGTACCAGGGCTAACATAAAAAAAATTAGGGTTGCCAAAAAAGTTACAAATAAAATATGGATTAAGTTTTGTATGGAACTTTTTTTTATTCGTGCGCCCAAATCTGACATCGCCAATGACTTTTCCAGAACGAGTTGTGTGGACCCTTTTCGGCTTGATATACCAATTTTGCAACACCCTGTATACATGCACACGCTACGTTTCATATCTATGAGCATGTCTCAGGCACACGCACGAAAGCAAATAAATGACTGACAGGTAGGGTTACCCATCCGAAATCAACACCATAATGTATAGCCTATTATTGTTATTGTTAGTTGTATACCCTTCATGCTAACTACCAACACGGCCCTAAATCTAAATTAAAAAAAGTATTATTTCGGTCGTTATTGTAAATAAAATCTATTATTTGTTATGTGATTAAACTGTGTTCACTGCATATTATATTTTTTTATGTTAATGCAAAAATTTGCAATGTACCAAACAGAAGATCACGACGTGTTTACGTTTCATGTCGAAATAAATAGGAAACGCAACCAACGCAATGTCAATATTGCTTCGTTCGTTAGCAGCTAGCTCATCTAGCTAGTAGATAGCTCAAATCATCAGCTGATGAAACACCTAGGTACATAACACCGTATTCAAGTATAATACTTATCAACAGTATAAGGTACTAAAATACACTCAAGAGCCATGCAAAAGTTTCAGTGACATATGGAACGGCAATGGCAGGTGGAACCTTTTAATTGCTCGCGTGTATATGTAAGTGGGTGCAGCAATGCACCTCTGCCTACTCCGCGAGAGAGTACATTAGTTTTTTTTGTGTATATGTATATTTTCAGCCAGTGTTGTCCGTCTTTCAAGTTGACTGTCTTTCACGCCTAAACGAAACTAATTTATTAAATACCGTGAAGATTCATGAAAAAACTATTTAATTTAAAGCGAAACATCAACAACACAATCATAAAATATTTTGCAGTATACGTAGGTACTTACTTATTCAAATCTACCAGATAAAGGTACATATACTCAAATAATAATATTATGTAGGCTTATTTATTATTATCATTACTATACTATACAGAATCTTTTACTTCTAGCTAAGTATACATCTGCTGTGTACCTTGTCAAACTCATAAAACGCCTTTTATTCACTCGAACACTGACAGTTAGTGAGTTTCACAAGGTACCAATATGTATAGCTACTTATAAAGTTGACTATATCTGTGTATCTCGTTACTCTTCACTCCATGAACCGAGTTTAGCGAGAAAATGTTTTATGCTTGTTAGTACATGCTCTCATTGTGTTGAGTTCACCTTCGTCAAAATGATTTATTTGAAATTCCATGTTCTAGCTGAATCCCTGACTCAGCAGTGTGTGGCGACAAACGAAAAGCCTTTAGCGCCGCTCGGAATACCTACTAACCTTTTCAGCGTTCCTCATTGATAATGATAATGATAATGATAATTTTATTTCCAAAAAAGTTGTTACAGATTTGTCACTTAAAACTCTAATTAAACCTAAACATAAATTATGATATTAAATCATTTTGTAGGTACTAGGTGGAAAACGCAAACTGAAAGTATATTTCTTGTATTTTAAATGCTTTATTTAACATTGAAGAACAATACATACTATATACCTAAGTCGGCGAAAAGCAACTCTTTGTAATAATGGCTTTTGCATTTTGTTATAGTAAACATAAAACTGTAAGAAAGAAATAACTATGTAAAATAAAATGTATCCTTCTTTTGTTTCATCTTTCAACGAGCTAGAAGGTAATGGAGTGTGAAATGCTCCCAGTTCATCTCTGCACCGACTGCCACTGCAGTGAAGCTGTTTCAGAAACTCATGCTCTTATTTATATTAAAACTTTCCCTTGCAATTAACCACAGAGCGTAGAATAATGAACATACACTGTTAAACTATTTGGCAATAGATCTTAATCAACATATACTACTATTAATTTCATTTATTTTTCATTTTACATTTACTAATTTCTTTGTTTTTCTTTTTACAGGTAAGAACTAAAAGGAACCATATAATATACACCCGACTATTTCGTGTAAGTATAAGGTAAATAAATAAAGCATGGTAGGTAGGTACAATAAATATTTCTATGGCAAATTTACATTTTTTTTTGTCTATACCATGAAAATAAGTTTGAAACTTTAATTCATAGTCCCTATCTTGTAAATAATTTGTAAATGGAACGAGAAATGTCAAACTCTTGCTCGCTGCATTTGTGAAAATTGCAACTGTCAAAATAAAGAACGCTTTTGAAAATCGAACAGCGGAAATAACGTTATCTTGGTACGTTTTATTGAAATTACAAATGGATAATTTTTGGAAAGGATATAATATAATATAAGCCTTTGTTTTGCCTTGCCCACGAAAAATAGCATCCACTTTAAGTAATAGTACGAAGTATAAAAACTAAACTTAAAACCAATAGGGTAAAGAAAGCGACGATCAATACAAACAAAAAAATCGCCGAGTTAGTCGCTTTGACATCGTAAAACAGTAATATCCTTTTCCGGAAACTTAATGGGAAAAGCTTTCATTTTATCGCCCCAATAAAAAGGATAAATTATGGTCATACAAAGGTATGCACTTGAGAAAGAAACAAGTTATGTCGTTTTAGAAACCAGAAGGGCTAGTACGGGGCGCTATTAAGACGTGACAAAAGTTTTGCATCGCGCTCACTCACTTCACGCAGTCTCAAGAGCGAGCGCGACGGAGACTTTTGTCACGTCTTAATAGCGCCCTGTGCTACATGGCCAGAGTTCAAGGGTTCACACCTGTATTTGTATTTGTATACCTATATTCGGAAAAATTGTGAACAGAGAAAATAATTGACTATAAAGTATTAAATGTACATCGTAGCCATACAAATTACGTACTCCAATGTAAATTAAAGTAACATTGCTGAAATATATACCTGCAGCATAATTTAGAATGTCTTTTGAAAGACAAATTAACCAGGGCCTAAGTGGTCTCGGTTTGTTATCTGAGGTTCTTAACCCGCCAGTGGTGACGTATATGTCTGTGAGACCGGGTGGTTCGAAAAAGTCGAATAACTTTCTCACTAGCCATCGATTTTTGTTGTGATTTCGGGTAGCTGCCTCATTTCCCATCCCCCATCGTCAGTCCACACTGCGACGGTGACTCGTGCGCAGGTTTCGGAGTTTTGGCGCCAACCCGGTGCGTGAGACCGGGGTCACCGACTATGTAAGTCAAATTTAAAGATGTTTTTTAAATTTTTCATAAATTTTTTTTATTTTTCTTGACTGTATTTTTGTTTTGTGATTGTAAATTTCATGATTGAACTATTTTTAATAGATAGGTAGTTGTAGGTATTTATACAAATATAAGTACTTAATAGATATCAATAAGTTTTTACAGTAATATCAGCTAGTTTCAGCATGTCCTTGAAAATGACGACGGAGATAGCTGGACCTTCAAAAAATTGACAATGTTATGAATGTGAATAGCGAAAATAAAAGAAAAATTTAATATATTTGTCACAAAATGTAAGAAATATATGTGTTACGACCATGTAAGTGCCGTCTTGCAGAGACTGTTTGGCTGTGGAGAAACAATGACTTTTAGTGTATTATTATTATTATTTTTTTGATAGAAGTATATAAATTTTTGTTTTTTCTTATGAAGTTCGTAGTGTTATAAAACTATAAAAGGTGGACTTAGTTATAAAAAATTACATCATTGTTGTATTTTTTTAATTTTTAAGATGATACTTGAAAAATTATGTAAATATTAAGTGTTCTAAGTACCATGGTAAAAGGACTAATAAACGAGCCGTGATTTATGATAATGCTTTGTTTTATTGTCAAACAAACACTTATCTTTAAAATTAAACTAATTTTAAGTAGCATGTGTAGTTAATTAAGTAAAAAAAATAAGTTTGAAAATCCCGGTGCGTGAGACCGGCGTCACCAACGATGTAAGTCAAATTCACGTCACCACTGGCGGGTTAATTGTGAAGTCATTTTACCTAATGTTCTCTCATAAATCAGCCACTTTTCTAAATTATTTATAATATTGTAGCATGTCACTTTGAACAATATGTTTATATTAACAAAATATATTTCAAATTATTGTATATAGGGTATTAGTTTCAGTTCAAACTGAAAGGGTATAAACACATATATAAAATAAATAGTTTCAGTACTTAATGCTAATCAGAGGTTTTTCTAACTGAAATAACTTTTTTGACAAATTCTTCATGCATAATCTGACACCATAGACATAGGTAGATAATGTTCGTGTATAAACCAACCGTAAGAAGAAACGCATTCCCATTATTCTCTAATGTCTAATGGTGATAGATGCCAAGTGCACATAAGTGGGTCGTTTGTTCCATAAGGTCAGTCAGAATAAATATGTTGAACATGCATTACATACGTGAGCATGTAAAGGTGAAGTGAATGCTATGTAATCAGCCTATTTACAGGCAGTGACAATAACAACTTAAATAATATACCGGGGTAAATAAAAGGAACCTTCGCGAGAAACGTATCAACTGACCTTTATACCCTGTAAAAATAACGACAACATAACTCTAGATACCTACACAATACTCCAAAAATGACTCGCCAATCCTTTCACCACGGTGACAAAACCCTAGCCCAGCTCTAGTATTTGTCAAAGACCCACTGAGAAGAACTTAAATAACTAAATCTAATATGAGATTCTCATCAACGTGAAAACCTACTTGCTACTTAAGCTACCTTAAGTTATTTTAAACGCCCTTACTGTATATCTTCAATGTTTCTGTTTTAATAAAGAACACGAGTATCGATTTAACACCTTCCAAGAAAAGTTTTTTAGTACCTAATAGTACAAGCTACATTTAGATATAGATCAATACAGGTATTGTTTAATCCAGGTGGCAAATACTAATTCTGGACAAAGGTTGGACACTGGCGGTGGCGAAAGGATGAGATCAGATAGGTTAGTATCCAACTGCCCAAGGTGCCCCAATTTGCAGGCTTGTCTCAAAAAATCCATCTGGATTGGCACTTTATCTTCACGAAAATGATGTTTCGAAGCAGCTGTGCTAACCAAGACTATATCTCGTTGCATTAAATATACCGCTTGCATTTCATGATTCTCCAAAACTTCTTGTATCGTCAAGCGGGGCTAGAGGGTTACTACAGACTGAAGATAAACTCCCGAACGAGAACTGTGCAGCGATTACAAGATTCTCGAACCGTTAACGTCACTGTCAAAATTTAAGGCAATTTTTTTAGTTGCAAAAGTGACTAAGTTGGCGCTGTTCTTTTTCCATATGTTTGTGTAGTATCATACAAGTATTGCCACGTTAGCCTATGATAGGGGCATCGTGCAATCGGCACGTTTAATACAACGAGACAGAGTCGTGGCTCGCGCGGCAGCGCTCGAAAACTTTGTTTTTGTCATATACCTATGTAGACTGACCCCCCAGCCCCGGTTCACGGTCCACGTGTCCCCACTTCCTACCCCTACATCGACATCCGGTCACGAGATGATATCTAGAAGCGTGTAATTCCGTCAGTCATTGTTCTGAGGAATAATTGGCTATTATTACATGATGAGAAGATTATTCGAAGGCGGCCTTGACATTTTTGTTGAGGCATTAAACTTTGGCGAGTATATTACTTATGGTATGTGTGATGATGAGTATTGTAGTTAAATAACTCAGATTTAAATCTATTTTATCCAAACGTTTTTCAGATAATACCTATTTATCTGTTCTTGCAATGATGAAACCTTACACGTATTAGCTACCTATCGAATTATTCCTGCAGGATTTAAATGCCAAGAGAAAACCCAAGGCTTCCGACAAAGTTAAGTGAACTATAACATCAACACCCTTTCGTAACCCAATTCACGAAACCCTAACACTAGGATAGGGGTCTTACAACTGTTTAAGTACAGTCAGGTTAATAATGCTGCTGCGCTTTTCTACGATGTCAAAAACAAATAAAATTACGCGCAATAAAAAAAAAATTACCTGCCAGTGACGTTCCATATGTCACTGCAACTTTTTCAATGCTCGTGAGTGTATAAGAACAATCCAATAGCCGGGTCCCACCGCTTGTACTTACAGTGCCACAAACTTATCTGTTCCGGTGAGAGCTCACTTAAATGTCTAATATTTCTTCATTCATTAGGATGTTAAGTTTTCTCGTAATGGTAATTTACCCTTGCGGTTTTAATAAACCCATCTAATCTATATCAATATATAATTTATTAGTAAATAATAAGATATGGAGCCATTTAGTTAACTGTCACCGGAACAGATAAGTTTGTCGCACTATACAGTTTGCAATACCACCCAAGGAGAGTCATCGTAGCACAAACAAAAAAAAAAAAATTTATGTTAAATCCATGACACAATATATATAAGTATGTAACTATGTGACATATACAGTATACATTTCTAAAATAAAACGTGCATAGAATTTTCACTCTTACGCAGCACGAGTTATACTATACTTTAGTTAGCAAGTGTTAAATTGAGCAAGTAGGCCGGTACATAAAGGAACACGGACCTCCTTGCCGAAGATTTCAGAGTTACCGCTTAAACTTGGACACATTGTAAAAGAAAAATGAACCCAGTCGCACCGGCCCAGAGACAAGACAAACTTTAAGTTTTACGATTTTACGCTTCTAAAATTGAAATAACTCTACCTAAACTTTGTAAAATATAGTTTTGTCATTGGTTCGTTTTCAAGGGAAAACTAATTTTATTTAGCTGACATGTTTATTTTCCATTGAAACGTCATAGGGCACATGCTACATTTTACAAAGTACCTACATACTCGTACCTTACTTGAAACATAGGTAAGAGAAGAACGGCTGATAATTACCTGAAACAATGAAGTAATACATTATTTTTAATCTGGAAAGGTACAAAAAGCTATTAAGAGTCAGTATTTTCTTTGCCTTCATAATTATACCTTCATTTATTTTTATCTTGGACTGTTTTGGCTAACAAGGGTAACACTTTAGCGAGATAGGGTCGAATTTATTCTTACCCTTTGTCGTAAATCTAACTAATAAGGCCTATTTTTATCCCCATTAAGGAAAAGTACACTCTAGGGACAAAAATAGGTGAAACCACCGTTTTGTTATGGTAGAAAGTAAAATATTAGCGTTAGGTGAAACACTTTTGTTCATAGAGGTATATACTAGGTGTAATATTTAATTAAATGTGCATTATTTAAGACTGTTAGTTATATCTATATAACTTAGTTACTAATGAAACAATAGGACGGTAAAGATTCCAATAATAAAGTTATTGGAAACTTTATAAATTAAATAAAGTTATAACAAAGGTACTCAGTGCATTCAAACTGTTGAGGGATAACTTGGCATACAGTGCCACGCTAATAGGCTTTTACTGAAATTCTTAAATCTATTTTCAGACTTTTACACTGATTTTAAATCTCACTTAGCGTGTTTAGATCTGGACTATCATCACATATTACTTATAAGTGTTATCGTTATGCTTAGTGATCTCGCAATCTTCTTCTTCTGGTGCCTCTCCACTACTGGAGGTTGGCGGTCAGCTCTGCATACTCCTCTCTATTCTTCGCCAAGCGCATCAGCTGTTCCACGCTGGCCACTCCCGTCCATTCTCTTATATTGCGGAGCCACGATTTTCTCCTTCTGCCCACACGCAATAAGAGTAGCAAAACACTGGAGGGAGTTAGCTTAGTGCATTTACACGATTGAAGAAGAAGAGTGTTATCGTATTTGTAACCGTGTTGAAACCATTTCACTTATCAACGTGTAGGTATGTATAATTAAAACTAATTCAATATTAAACAATTGAAATTTCATGAAAAAATTATAGTATTTAATGTATACCTTCATCTAATGAAGGACGAAATCACAGTAAATGAAGCATGAAATGAAACTGATTCAATCAGTTAAATCAAACTACGTGACAAACGCAACATTTGTGCTATAATCAATTAATTAACACTGCCGGCAATTTGTACCCATTCATAGAGTTTAGATGTTTGTTAAATTCATAGACTGAAATCCACTCCCATCTAAAATGTGGAGTTTATTTGCGTGTCCAGGATAGTTATAATATTCTAGTCTATGTCCAGGATAGGCTGGCTATGTCAGAAATATTTATTTTATATATTTCTAAGTTTTAAAAGGTTATCGTGGAATATAATTAGCTTTTCGGAAAAACTGTGTTATGGATTTTTGAGACATTTTGGTACATTTAGATCTGCCTCCGGATCACTCACAGCTAATGAAAATAAAGTACCTACGAAAGCCAATCGTTTTGTCCTCACGACGCTACGTCGAAAATACAATCTATCATATCGGGAGTAGACATGATTGATCGATGGATTAATGTTATCTTAAATACAACTTTGATTTTATAATATTACGTGATATTACCTCATTATTTATTTGGACGCATCGGTAGAAAAAGATTTTTTTTAAATACCATTCGATGGTAGGTACTTAATATTGGCAAATAGACGCCTGTTTTGAGATCAAAGATTTGGAAAGCAAGATACTGTTGATTTAACTTAAGCCTTTGATCACGCTGGAAATGTTTTGTATACTTTACTTAGGTACCCTTACAAGATATTAGCCGTTTAATTTATCAGCTATCAACTCTGTCTAGACTACCTATAGTAAACTTTTGATTCTGTAGATGGTATACCAACTCTTATATTTGTACCAATTCAATCTACTGAGAGTGATAGGTGTTGTTTGACATTAATTCAGCTGTTTTCAAGAAGCTTTTCAGATTTAGTTAGCACCAGATATTAAATTCGGAATTCCACCTCGTAATGTTCAAATGCAGCATTTAAAAGCCATCATCAGGGAGAATTTACAGTTCAACCTTCTAACTAGGATCCACAAATATTATAAATTATAATTTATAGTGGTATAATGGGTATAGGATATAGATAGGTGGAATAGAATACATAAATGAATGAATGTGGTTTGTTCGGTAAGTACCTATAGATTAGATAGATATAAATTGTATTTTCACGTATCGTGAACACGTTTTCCTTCCATCAACGTTCTTGAGTTGTCGTCGAGTTTCGACCAAGTACTGTTGTTTACTTTAAACTTGTGAACGCAAATATTGGTTGTACTTATCCGTTTTCATTTATCGGATTTCGCTCACATTACACTATTACTTATAGGAAAATTTATTGTTATTCACCAGAACTCAGAAACCACATGTTGTTGACAACAATATTTACAAATGAGATGTTTATTTTAAAAAGAATTCACTGCATGCAATAACCCATTCATAACTTTTTGTTTATATTGTTGTTGTCCACGCCGTCCTGTCCTCAATAATTGCCCCGTTTATATACTTACTAGATAATTAACTCATCACGGTATATCTGTGATACCTATTTACTAATATACTTAATTGTACTGTTATTAGATAGTACTAAACGGTTACTATTTCAAATCTTATTTTATATTTGACACAGAAAATATTCAAAAGTAACGCGTGTATAGCATGCAACCATTGACTAACAGTTCAAAAAGGTTTTCTTATCGGAGTTACTGAAAGGGCCTAATTCCCTTCTAAATTATGCTAGTTTATTAATGTTACAGTATCTGACCTAAATAATGTTTTTAATGGAACTGCTAAGCGAAAGTATAAGCCACGTTTAGTACGATTAACATAGCCTATAATCATTGATAAAGGTTACTGACCTAAGCTAACATTATCAATTATAAATGATTGGTTTTTATTTAAGTGTTATGATAAAATTCGTCACCCGAATTCACCTTGACCACCGCAATGTAATTTTACAGATAAGTAAGTAATTTAGAATTATTCATGGGAAGACGTGGCGAGGACGTATTGTAGGAGGTAAACTCGAGAGCAGTAAAAAAGTTCCACCAACAAAATTCCGTTATTGTACAGTTTATACAGGGTGACCCTTTATCAGTATAATAGCCGTCGGCAAATTACTCTAAAGACCGCTGTTTCAGGGTTAGTTTCATAATGAAAGTTGCTCATTTGGTCGGATACATTATTGAACTGCAAACGGGAATTACTGATAAAATCTCATCCTGTAGTTTTTATAGATCTTTTTCCCACAAGTTCTATTTAATTAATGCTTAAAGCGCCAAGGTAGGCATTATCCTTCAACTATAAAGAACATAATTACATATAACGAAAAAAACAAATAAAAACCGGCCAAGTGCGAGTCGGGCTCGCGCACAAAGGGTTCCGTAGCAGCAAATATAATAAACTTATTATGTCAATTTATACACCTGGTGAATGGAGCCTAAACTCTCCCGATATTTTGCCTTGTACTTTTATGTATGAATATTAATTTTATATATGTATCAGTGTAAGCACAATAACTTAACCAAAATTACAGTTAAATCAACCTATCTCAAAAACTATAAGAGATACTTTGATCAAACCAAAAATCGTTGAAAGAGTTAATTAGCATGCATCACCTCTATTTTTTTTAGAATTTTATACCCCGTAGTTATAAAAATAGAGGGGGGGGGACATACTTTTTACGACTTTGAGAGCTGATATCTCAAAAACCGTTCACTTTAAGAAAAATGTTTTTTAGAAAACTTTATATCATTTTAAAAGACCTTTCCATTGATACCCCACACGGGTATGTACATCGAAAAAAAAAATTTCATCCCTCAGTTACATGTATGGGGGGCCCCACCCCCAATTCTTTTTTTTACTATTTAGTGTCATATTTTTGTAGCGGTTCATACAACACATATTCCCATCAAATTTCATCACTGTAGTACTTATAGTTTCCGAGTAAATCGGCTGTGACAGACGGACAGACGGACAGACGGACAGACGGACATGACGAAACTATAAGGGTTCCGTTTTTGCCATTTTGGCTACGGAACCCTAAAAAGTGTATCTATGGTTCATTGATTTATTTAAAAGTGAAGTAGTTAGGTACCACAAGGGTACGCAATCGTATAATTTAGAAAAAGGATAACCGTTGAACCCTGACAAAAACTGAAAGTGTAATAGTCACGTCAAGGCCAAAGTCATTAACAATGAAACAACAACATTCAGGCAATTATTTACTTATTTAGTAAAATTTATGAAAAAAAGTTACAGTACCGACCTTATTAGTTTTTTTTTCGTAAAACTGCAAGATACCATAATTTAGATACTATAACTACCAAACTACCTCTATTATAATTAAGTTCTTTGGTGTATTCATACATGCCTCTGACTATACTAAATTTTCAATCATTCATAGATAATTAGACATCGTATAAGCGGTAAATCATTAAGTATATTGTTATTATTTGTTAGAAGTCCAAAAAAGTCGTGATTAGGTACCTAATCATGATCAAGAGGCCAAGAGGGGTATTTATATTTTGCCTAGTACCTATTACACAAAAAAAAGATGACGTCCGTAGAAATACGAGAGCTTGGGTTTAATGATGGAGGCATTCAAATTTGGAAAAGAGATTGACCGGTATCCGTTTCTGCCACTATTTGAGGTTTTTACACAAAAACAGTAATAATTACCTATTATGAATTACAATATTTACAATGAAGTCATCGTCATCCAAAGAATTCAACAATAGTCGTCCTGTAATTGAAGCATGTAATAAGAAAGCTCACATATAAGACTTCATTCATAGCTCTCTATCCCGAAGCTCCTGAAACCGTAGACTCCCGTCTGTATTTATTCCGGGACGTTACAGGTAGAAGCTTAATCCCCAGCTGACTGAATACTGCTGGCATCTCCGTAGAATGGGATTGGAGACATGTCTGCAAGATTAGCCGGTACCTTACCAGAATAATCCAACTTAATCCGACTTTAACTAAAGACCTCTTTGTGTTAGAGAGTGCAAGAGAGGTATAGTAATTGTAATTTTACAAGATCATCTAATGGGTTATACGGTTTTGAGTTCCTAGTGAACTCAACCGATTTCGGATAATTTCCTTTTCGTAGGTACTGAAATGTTTCTACAAAGATGTCTAAACGGGGTTAATGGTCAAACTACTTTAAAGTGCCGTTACTTAAAATCACTTGGGACTTCTCCAAATCGGATATCAACCGAAGATTTTAGGGCTCACATTAAATTTCATAATGTAGGTTATTTATAGTAACTTTCTGGCTACGTTTATGTTGTTTTTGTATATTTAAAGCCTTTAATTATCTGTAGAGACGTAACCTTAAATCTAAAGCTACCGAAAAGTACTATATAAGGTAAACCAAGACATAACGATTATATTAAGCAAGGTTCTTGTAATAACAACTACGATAAATTTTATCTTACAATGACATATGAGGCATTGCATTAAAAATTACACATTAGAAAAAAAATACTAAATTGTTAACATAAAATAAACTTTAAAAATATCTGCTTAACACCATTATTCTACTAATCTTACGAGTACATTTAAATGCTACTAATGACGTAAAACACTAGCTTATTCTCTTGCAACAAAACAGAATAACTGTTACACATGATGTAAAAAATCAAAGCAACACATTAGCGATACTAAATAATGTTCTCCAGGCATGTCCAGTGTTACAGCTGTAAAATTATGCACAGAGCTTGTTACGAGCACGCCACGGTGACATGCAAAATGAAGACGTGCCTAGACCGCTAACTACTTATCTACATATCTAGCCATTGCTTTGTAAAACATAATGCCATCGTTCACCGTACGGCACATTAACCGTCGAACGAAGAACACGGGTGATATAAGTCGGGCGTCTGTCTGTGAAAATGGATACAGATTTGAATGGGTACCGTGATAGAGCTCTGGGCAATGTCGTATCAAAAGACTAGATATAAGTCTACTAGAGTCTAGACGGTTTTAAATTTAATTCTAGGCTACGTTAATACGTACAAACTATTTTCAAAAGCTTCACAGTGCTGTCAATCAAGCATTATTTACCGATCAAGACGGGGTTTTACCCAGCGTTAAGAGAATGACGAACGACTTTGGATGCTATTTGCTTCCTTCGCGAGATGCACCTGATTGAATCGTGATGTCGTAACACACTACGTTGTTCTCGGCGTGAAGAAATAAGAGTCAAATTTGAATAGTAAATAATGTAAGTACATTTGTGGAGTGAAGATCATTCCATTTCAGCTTTTGCTTTGCAATATTTCGCTCTTGGATTCAACAAACACCTTGAACATTTAGAAACAACGCCCCAGTGTTTACATTCCCCTTGCATAGGTGCTCTGCGAGATGACAACACGTATTATTTGTCTTCGCGACAACTGTTTACTGCAACTCGTAGTTTTACATAATGTCTTGCAAGTTGCAAGGAAACGAGAGAGCATTCGCTTTACGACATTCCCTATTTCACCATTATCACTTGAGTAGATAACCGTGAGCGAGTAGTGGAGTCGTTGGGGCGTGTAAAGTGCGGTTAGTTCGTGTAGTGGCCGCTGCACAGCCGGCGCGGCGGCGCCACCAGCGCGGCGGCGGGCGCACGTGATGCGCGCGCGCAGGCTCAGACGCGCCGACACCGCGCGACAGCCTCCGCGCACACCACCACCACCTCGCGAGTGACAAAAGTGCACGCTAAAATTATAATCAGTGAAACATCACCTCAGTGAATATACGTGGGAAATACTGACATGCATCTAAAGGTACAGTCAATTGCATAATTAACTTATTCAAGTACGCAGTCGTGACATTTGTTTTTTTTTTCGTTTGATTGTTATTGGTAAACATTGTGGTGGTTAATTGTTAGCTGTGTAATTACGGTTCTCAGTATTATCTTCTAACAACAACATAGAGATCCTGGTGTTAGATTATGCGGAAACACTGGCGCCGCACGTTTTTCTGTCTTTTTTCAGTATTTTTATTTGTTTGGGCGAGATGTGCGATTGGGTAAAGCTATCAGATAAATTGGGTCATGCAATCATGCTTGATGCTAGATAGAGTTTGTTTCACAGCCTCTTTTATACTCACATATGGTTGGGTTCAAAAATGAATACAAAACACCATTGTATGAGCTACTCCTATTATTGTGTAAGCGATGGTGTTCGTTTACCCAGTGTCTCTTTCTCTCGATCTAGCAAACACAGTTATCAGTTATCAGCTGATAGTGATACAGATTAAGATATTTCAGATCGGTTCTCACAGTGAGAACTTTTCAGTAATCTCTCTCGTAATGTTTCACATTTAAATTGAATGTAGTGTATCTTATTTCTGAACTTAAACAATATTTTTAATACTAACAACATGTTGTCTCGGAATCAATATAAAGGATAGTACAGCCAAAATCCATGTCTTATAAAATGAATGTATCGGTCTTACTTGTTTAATTAGATTGCAAAAGGCTTCTAATAATTTCGACTTCTTTGTCATTAGGTACATTAGACTCACGTATTAAACGCACCGCCTTATATTAATAACAACATATTCTTTTTCGAAACTATACGAAGGTATACCTTTTTGAGCCCAGAGCTCCGGTATACTGAAAATTAGTCATACCTATATCTGGCACTAAATAAATTGCCCAACAAAGACAATAATCAACTTTTCTTTGTACAAATACATAAAGAATAGATTCCAAAGAAGATGAAGAAATTCACTTTATGGCTCACCTTGAAACGTGATGTGCTAATTTTTACACTCAATATTACACCTTACCTATAACTACGTACAAAATCCTTCACTTATTCCAAACTTGATTTGTTATGCAACTTGACGAATATCCTCAGAACAAACACGAAAACTGTATCAAGGTGAGATTATATTGAGATCATTACTTTCACTGTCACATAAAAACCAGTTTGGAATACATAAATACTGTGGTATATTAAAATATCCTCGCTTTATGTAATAATAAGTATTCTAGTAGAAAACTTCCTGTTTACTAGCTCCTTGATCATAAACACAGGGGTCAAATTTTACTAGAGCAGTGTTACAATCATTTCATATTTCATACATTATTCAAACTATAACGACATTAAATTAATAAGTTGCCATACAAACAGACACGATGTATGTAAATTGTACTTCTCAGGGTATTGAATATAGCTGCATTGTTTATTGCATTAGGATCTCGGATATCCTAACAACGAGATAATAATACACTCACTCTGGTAATTAAAAAGTTCAATCGAGAATATAACCAAATTACTCCTAAACGGAAAAAAAAACTAACATTATACGTACACATACTTTATTACGTTTAACGGTGCATGAGAATATTATCAACTAAAAACGTAAAATATTTTGTTCAATATTCTTACAATCTTAAACATTTGAATGTTTAAGCAAGTTGGGGTCATTTGGTGACGGTATTTTGTAAATGGAACTGTTTCTTGGCCCGTGATTGTATAAACTCAATCAAAGTGAATTATCCATACTCTAGCTAGACTCTTGGGGTGTACTAATTGTTGATGAATGGTGGGTTCAAACTTTACACATCTGAATGTGCTAAATAAAGATAATATAAAATTTTCCTTACGACGTTTTGAAAACGAATATGAAACTGATACACCGCAATTAATTGAAAGTCCTTCTCAAATGAAGCCACAGGAAAACATAGCTGTAGGAACTAACCTTACTCATAAACCACAAAGTTAAATAAGTATATCAGTCGAGGAATGAAAGAGGAAAGAGCCATTTCACATCGGTTAACCAATGCCGGCCGGTCCCTAGACTACTGATTAATTTGAAAGCGTAGTTTCCTACGGTAATTGTCACTTCGCAGTTCAAATTAAACGTTATGTGTATGCTCAAACGATTAACCTGTTTACTAGTAGGCTATATTACTGCTATTACACGATTATTTATTACTTAAAGGTAGGAAGGTACTATAATGTACTTAGTAGGCTGTGCTGAATAAATAAAGTCAGCGTTATATTATTATGACTTATGGAAGCTGCTAATTCCTCCTGAATATAAAAAAACAAACAATTGGATAACCACACAGATGACTAGTTCTGCTGAAGGGCAAAAGTCATAAACTTGGTTTTTAAAGGTTGTCCTGACCTCTCACCCAGAACCCAGAACGGCAAACAATGCCACGAACCTACTTACTTGTGAGCGAATTATCATTAATCATCATAAAGTCAGCTTTTGACAATGTTGCCAACTGTTGTGGTAGCTCTGACGAGTAACATCTTGACTGGTGCGATATCGCTAAGGTAAATCTAACAGGTACACTGGCACATGTCATAGATCAAGAACAAAACGTGCAAGGTTAAAATACCGAAAAATTTACTGCTTTGATAAATCTTTGTAGGTACTTATTACTTGAATTCATAGCGTGTTCAAAGTTCAAACACAAAATTCAAACGCACCGCACCTAAAATAAACATGTCCGAAAAACCTTTTGTTTAGATTGGGCAAACCAAGCCTTGACAAATGTAAATTCAATCAGCATAACAAAAGTTAGCCAAAAATTTACCGCGCTAACTCTAAATTCGAATTCGCTGGCCGGTAGATATCTTTTTTAAATCTCTTCCACATATGGGTTTTTAAACAAGACAAAAGGCACAGGAACTACGCTAGACAGCCTGTTTGGGCCGGCGAAATAATTATTGCGTGTCGCGTCGCACGGCCCTACACTACGTCCTACTGCCGTAGTGTAGGGGGACCACATGCTATATTTTATTTGCAGCTGTAATTAACTAATGCATGTTTTAATTATGTCCGGTTCTGACCCTTTGTTTATATTTGAGTGGCCCGGCGATAAAAGTATTTTTATTAAGGTCGGTGTAAGCTTTTTTATTATTTCTATTTTGCATGACAGGTATAACTATGAATAAGTAGGTAGAACCGTAGTAGGTATGTTTCGTATCATACGTATAAAATCGTATGGGGTCACTCCCGTATTACCGTTATGATATTAGGAATGAAGGCGAGTCAGCATCTCATTTTCTTAACACGATACCAAATAAACTTAAATCATAAAATTTAAAATGTGCACAGACAGAAATTCTGTAGTAATTGCTTGTGCAATATAGTTTTCACTACATCTTATTAACAATTACACATTCGAGAATAATAGCTGTAACGAGAAAGTGGCACACTACTTTTATTTTCCACATACTGCACCTTATTGCAGTGCAATAAGGATTAGAAATATGCAGTCGAGATACCCATGGTTTGGTTTATGAAACAATATGCCTCTCTATCTAGAGATAGGATCACGACAACACGACATGCATGTACTCGTAAAATTATTCATGTTTATAATTTGTATTTTACTTACCTACCTACGTAGCTTTTACTCGAGAAGTTTTGTCCAATTAACTGATCACTTTTACCTAAGTATTTCTAAAAATCAAATGTGTGCCAACAAATCAATGACTACTAACCATAGCCTTTATTTGTAAACAACGAAACATAGTTATAGTTATAACAGATAACAGTAAAAGAAACCGTTTTTTATGTATATGACTAGTGCTGTCCCGTACTGACCGTTGCATGCGGCCCGCTCCACTGGGCTGCTGAGAGCAGTTCAATCGCTCGAGTAACATCGATTTAATGAAAAAAAATTGTATTCAAACATCTTCAGCCAGTTGGAACACTTAGCACTCGGTTTTTTGTGTCTTTGGGTGATATTTTTGCGCTTATGATTTGTCATTCTATAATTGGACACGGATGCTGTTGTTAGATTGGGTACGAAGATAAAATATTGTGGATAATAAGTGCATATAACATATGTTTCGTAAAAGTTATAGCAACACAAAGTAGTGGAGAGGCATTATGTGCGTGAAAGTTTTTTCAAAATACGGTGACAAAATTCAGTTTCAAACAAAGGCTAACTTGCCACTTTTGTCCAAAGCAAAAGTTGGAAAACAATGAAAAATATATTTCAAACAATATTCTGCACCGGTTTTAGAAGTTTTTCCTAACAAATAGACAAACTAGCGTCAAAAAACTAGAGCAAATTTCATAATAAAACCTCTTTTTGTTGTGACAATATTTTCCATACATTTTCGCTTTAGATGAGTCAGAAAGATTATCTTATCGCATCGCACAAGAACCTCCCTTATTGCGTTAGGAACAAGGACTCGTTCTGCGGGAGACGGTTGCTAGATACGTCTACGTCAGCAGTGTACGTAGAGTGGTTTATCTCAAATTGTATCGCAGGTAAAGTTTTATCAGTGGAATGTTTAAAAATAAATGTTGCATAATATGCGGTGAGCGCGGGCTATGTGCAATGAAATGTTGGTGCATTCGTAGAAAACATTCAACTGCCAAGCAAGTTTAGGTTTTGCTAAAGTTTGCAAACAATTTTAACTATAAAATACTACCTATAGTTATCTGAATAAATATTATTCTATTCTAAGTATAAAGTTTGGTATCAGATATTAGAGACATAGGTATTTTGGCTTCTTTAAACTTTCGAAAGTAACGACAACAATTGTGCAACTATGAGATGAGATTATGAAGTAAAATATTGATATCCGGATAACAAAGTATTTAAAAAAGCTAACTGCCGTCTGAGCTTTCTTACTGAAACGATATGAAACCCTTGTTGAGTCATGATGAGGACCCGATTGTAACGAGAACGACTATCTCGAGTTCGATACCAGGCCGGGAAGATAGATAGTTAGGTATTTACTGTCGTGTCTGGACTGTGCCTGAAGAATCTCAATACATTGGCCCTAAACACCTCACTGGCAAAAACCTGATACAGTAGTACAGTCAGCTTCATAGCTAGCTATACACTTTTGTACCTTGTCCAACTTACATACCACCTTTTATTCCTTATAACATTGACGGTTTGTTAGTTCGACAATCTTGTCAATCAACACTGTAAAGGTAACATACAAGGTGTGTGTTGTGTGTGTATAATGATGACTTAAAGTGCCTGACCGACAATCTGTGACCGACTTTTTGTAGGAAAATAGAACGTTATGATAGCAATAGTGCAACGCACACGTCCGATAGTAGAGATGGTCGTTAAAAACTATAACTGTAAAAACGACATGTTGTTAGGAATTAACAAAAGTTGTGTTTATTAAAATAAACTAAACGACTTTAAAGTTAATTTTTAAAAATATTTGAAACTGATCTTTATTATCACTTGTGAAGATTCATTTTGGTCTATGACACAAAAAACAACACCACGATTTACAAATTAATTTTGATAATGTTTGAAACTAAACTCTATTTACCAGCTAATAAGATACATTTTTGTCTATGACACAAAAAACAACGAAATGATTTCAAAATGATTTTTGAAAATGAACTGTATTGTCATTTGTGAAGACTCGTTTTTGTGCGTAGCCCTACAATTAACGAAGTCGTAAACAACGGAACACCTATATCAACTAATATGAGTTCTATTTTGTCGTGCAGAAGAGACATAATTGCCTGTGATAAAAAACGACAGGAAGTTTGCACCTTTAGTTTTTTTTTGAACTGTTGTTTTGACATGAATGAACGCATCGATAACGATTATTTTAAAGCTACATGAACATTACCGACATTGTTGTTGTCATTGACAAAATATTAGGTTTTGTGTATATTTTATCTTAATTGCGCTTTGGAATTTATAATATAAGAAGACAAAAGTTATGTTTTTAATAATAGTATGGGTATTAATAATAGGTTAAAACTCAGTATGTTATTATTATATACTTATTCGTTGTATTCTACTGAAAAAATATTTTTATAACAAAGTTTGAAGGCGCCGACACACTAGCGGACGCGGCTTACGGACACGGCTGCGACTGATAGTGTGCACTTTCTTTTGGGACAGTTCGTGCCAGATCGCTCTCGGACGTCTTTGTCGTTCAGCTTTCAGACGTCCGACAGCGATCTGGCACGAACTGTCCCAAAAGACCGTGCACACTATCAGTCGGGGCTGATAGCCGTGTCCATCCGTAAGCCGCGTCCGCTAGTGTGCCGGCGCCTTAAAACCAGTCCTCTTTTTTTTATTCAAACCTTAGAAAGTTCACACTATAATATTTTCTTTTTAAAAATTGTCACTGAAACAAATGATAGGACATTACTATTCTGAGGGTGAAAAAGAAAAAAAAAATTTTTGATTCTGGTAATATTTGTGTTTTCCATTATAAAAGTATCTGTCTCTGTGTGTGGCACATTATTTTTTGATGTGGTAACATTGTTAAAAAATAAATTCTGTCATAACATTTCCTTTTTTGTTCTGTGGCATAATCTGTGAAATTGTGTATCAGATCTGTGACAAATTTTGACATGTTTACATTTTGAAAAGTTTGCTTTCGATTTTGAATGAGTGTAATAATTTTATTAGATAATTTACATCATTTTCATATTAAAGTAACAGTGAATGAAAATGCAATCAATACATGAATACATAATGTGATAAGTATATGATTATTCTTATATATATTTTTAACTAAGTCCATATAGCCATAAAGGTGAGAAACACTTAAACAGTTTTAGGCTTTCAAAGGTAGAAAATGTAAGTAAATAAACATTTTACTGTTTTGTTTAAGATTATGAGTCAGCGTATGTGTTAATATCAAGTTAATATGCATTACAAGAATCAATATTAGTATAATAATGATACGATGATTACGACAGACCAATAAAAAACGCAACAATAGAGCCATAAACAAAATAATATTAATTTAACGAAAACTTACTCACACACACAGAAGCAAAAAACAACTAAACGGAAAATTAACTTAACTATTAAATTAACCGTTAGTTTATTTTAACACAACGATACAACATGTTGTTAAAACCAGCAGTTATTTCCAACTCTACCGATAAGTCGTTCACGTGGAAGCACCCTTATGTGTAACAAACGAAACAGGCATCGTAAAATGGTTGACTACACCTGCTTACAGCAACAAGCGAGAAAACGTCCCGAGAATGCATGTTTTCGAGTCGATGGTTGACTACACCAGCAAGCGAGAGAACGCCACCACGAGAATGCACATTTGAGTCGATAAACCCCGGGTCTTCCCCTCAATACATTGCGGAGCGACGGGACGGATATGCCAGGGTTCCATCCCGAGAGGATAGAAAATTCAATCCAAACGAAAACACATTTTGAAGCTGTAAAACCGCAGGGCATTATCATACGCTCACAGTACACGTGGCAAAGGAATATTGTTTTGGGGATATGAAGAAAATAGGTTCCGAATTTGAAAAATATTCGAGGTAGGTAATAAATTAAATATTACCTGCATTCAGGTTTTCCTCCCATGTCGGATAGATATATCTAAATGGTATCGTTATAATAATGTTCATGTTCATAACAGTATTTTGAACTATAACTGTATTACTGAAGTTTCGCTTATTTAGTTTAGTCATCTCATCTTATCAAAGAGCAGTATCGTTAATCCGAAAGCAGGAAGCTCCAATGTCAAAACTTGAACAAGAAGCTACCAAGCCGATCGACAAGGCATTGAGCCTGGCGTTTTGAACGAGAAAGTTATTTGTAGTTTCAAGAATCCTGTAGCATTCATTATGCAATATAATCACAAAGCCGTAGTGGCCGGCCACGCTAACTTTGCAACCGTTAAAAGATGGAAGATTATTTTTTCTTTTACTAGTAGCCCTAGGTATATGAATGAAGAAGAGTACGACGTACCACGTCTGTGTCACAAATTACAAGGCATAATTGATGTCCTAATTTAATATTGCTGTTGGCATTTGTTTCGGTTGTAAATTTAACGCTTTCCACACCCTTTCAGACTCTAGAGTCATAGACAGTGCATGTGACGGCATAATAAGTTTTGCAAAGAGGTTTCATGCATTTAGGTCACGTCCTCTTTGGTACTGCGAAAGCGGACAAGTCACGAAAATAAAATGAAAATAAATTGATCTTAGCCCAAGCCAGTCTGGGCCTATGTAGACTACGTAGTAGAAGCTACGGAGCCTATTGATTCCTTATTGAACACGGAATTCTACTCTAGCGAGGACGCAATAAGAAGGCAGGCTTGATTCAAGACTGTTGTCAAAGGGATAATCGGACCCCTTACGTTGCTTTGTAAAAATAGCTTCTAATTTTGTAACAGCTATTTGTGTCGTGGCGCTACGATGAGACAGCAAAACTTTTATGGGCTGTACCTAGCATTTTTTTTCAGTATAACTTTTCCGTTCTCGGAGGTAATTTTGCCTGTCTTGTGTGTGTCATGAGAGAAAACTTTTTAAATTGCAAAAGCTCCTGAGGGCAAAATACACGACATGCAAAAATTTGTAGTTAATAATTTAAAAAATTTGCAAAACCTTATGAGATAGCTGGCTATATGGGTTGTACAATTTAAGAAGATACAATACTACGCCAACAAATCCAAAAAATGTTGTAGGTACTTTGTTAATCTGGACCTATATGGCAGGCGGTTAAGAACCAAATTAACCTTGCCTAACAGGTGACATTAGCTTGTAACCTTAACACCGTTGCAGCATTTCGGTGAGAATTGGATAAAGCGTTCATGCGGGTAATTAAACTGAATAAGCCTGATTCACTACTCTACATCAGATTTCAATTAATTTGCACATTTTGTTTCTCACGGACAAATTGATACGCAAACTTAACTTTTGTTAAATAAATCTCCCCTCTCTCTATCAAGATCATAAAAAAATAACTAAGTACTTATATCATTGATGGCGTTATCGTCGCGATATTGCTCGTAGGAATTTGTTAAATTTTTAATGAGCTAATTTTTTTTATGTATTAATTATTTGCGAAAAAATTAAAATAACTTTTGTTCTTAAGAACAAAAGTTAATACCTAGACGTGATTGATAGAGTCAAAGTCAGGTCAAGTTTTTTAAGGTTGCGCTATTTTATGTAAAGTTTCCTATCAATGCGGAACATCAATGGCTCTCTTGTGTGATTTAGAAAATGAATAAATTTATAGATGTACTAGTTATGAGACGGCACCTGGGATAGACTCAGACATCTTGATATAATAATTGTTCAACAACTTGGCGTCGCTAACATTCAATTAACAACTCGCGTACTACGGAAGAGCGGCAAGCTTGATTAGATTTATTTAATAAATCTAGTTACTAATTATAGTTACTACACGACCCAGTCTGTCACTATTTATGTAGTGAATGGGTACGTTCATAAATTAACTTTAATTGTAAAGGTGACTTGTGTGTAAATAGCATAGGTCGTAATACATGTGTAGGTATCTATACCTATCTTTGACTCTTTCACGAAGCGCATGTAATATCATAGGTATATAAAATCTAATTTATTCTACCACCTTAATTTCCTTACTTTCATGAAAAAGCTATAAATTGATATGCGACTAACCACATTCGGCTATCGGTAATGGAATTCGAATTCAGACAAAACGCGATAAGCGCCACGCCAGTTATTACCACACATTTATCATTTTATCAGATTTTCAACTCCAATTCACGAAATCGTTCATAAATAAAGTTAACCGGTTCCCACATAAGATGTTTTTACTTACCAATAAGTTAACTTTGTGACAACTTCCTTCCCTGGGATGTGAAACTTGACACTTTAATAAGTACTTAACTAGTTTTTATATTTAATATAGAAATTGTTTCCCGTATAAAATGTATGAAACTGAAGCCACAGAAAGGTAGGTAAGACATCTAGAAAAAAAATAAAGTCAGAATATCAGTTACAAATTTTACAATACAACAGAAATATATTGAATGAATACAGAAGTCACTGACCTCGATTTGTAAAAACGATGAATGTCAATTGAACTCGTTCATAATTTGTAGTTACGAGTGTGTTTTTGCACGTTTACGGTCAACGAACATATCTTTTGTTCTTGTGCGATATTGAAGTCAGTCGCTGGCAAATTACATGGTTGTCTTCCAACTTACCAGTGTCAATGTTATTATTTTACCATTTAAAATGTACCTAGGTATTTAGATGACGACAACTAGACAAACCGTGACGTCCATGAAAGATTTTAACTTTATTGTTAAAAATCTCAATTCTATGGCAGAAGAATCATTACCGTACGTTTTGAAAGACAGGAGATACCTAAATGTGATAATCGAAATATTAGTAGTATCGTAAATGCATAACTCTATACCATGTTTCACGGGGAAAGACATCTGACAGGACCCTTATTACATTCGAATAAGGGTAGTTTTTGTTTGTATCAGATGTCTTTCCCCGTGAAAAAAGGTATAGGATTTAAATACGACATGTTCTCTTCATTACCTTACAGGAAATGTCAATCGTGTAAATACACGTACTTTTTCGTTGTCGGTAATCCTTCACTTACTAACAATCAGCACAGCTGCTAAGTATTCTTAGCAGATTGTAGCTTCTAGTCCTAAGTTGTTCGGGAAAGTTTGTTAAGACTTTGGAGGCTCCAATCATACATCTATACATTTTAACAAGTACTTACTTAATATAGCTTCCGAATGCGAAAGTTTCATCAGATCTGGGATAAACTTTTCACATTGCTTTTCTGTTTGTATTATTGCTTTCAAAAGTTTGAAAAGTTATGATGATTGTAACTCAGATATTCGTGTAATTTCATTGATTATGAAAGTAATAAATAATAATGATAGAGGTAGTTTACTTATGTACGTTACACTTATTTAAATCTGCTGTCATCGAGTTTATTTTCGTTACGCCAGTCTAACGGATCATTTGTTGTTTTGGCAAGCCATCCGTTAATTTAATCGAATTAAAATCGTATCTAATGATTTCATCGAAGTGCTATTTCACTCGAGTGATCGAATCAGGTTGACACGCAAGGCTGATATTTAATTCATTTTAATGTTTGAAGTTTCAGAACACAAACTTTTATGTGATGCAATATTTTAAGTATCAATTTAAAGTGAAAGTGGAAAAAGGCATGGTCAACCATGTGTCCCACCTAACATTACCTTGTAGTCTTGTGACATATTCAACTGATCTCAATCTTAATAGGTAGTGTACTGTGACTACATAAACATGAACGCTCAATTGCACATACCCACAGCCACAGCACCACTTCGCTAAGGAAATATTGTTGCAGAGAAAAGAAAAATATTTGCAGTTCCTGAATGAAATGATTAATTATATTAACTGCGCTACTTCTCGATGTCCACGTTCTTAATTAGATATCAGTATTGATCCATTCCTCGAAAGTCGATTCAGCTATAGTTCACAACTAACTTTTGATTCTAAGGCTGCAAAAATTCCCACAGCGGAGTGAAATGGCGAGCTAAATTCAATCTTGTCCGTATAAAAATAAACCTTAAAGTCGTAAAGTCTATTTCAATGTCTTTGCCGGTGGTTGGGGAAAATTCACTTGAAAGGTTTTCGCTCCCAGGATGTACGCTTCAAGTAATAACTGGGCAATAAATCGAAAAGGATAACTTTTTCTTATCATCTATTCTACGTCTTGAGAAAAATGCATTTCTTGCTTATGGTCTATTATTATGTTTCTATAAAATGATTTAGCTTCTTATTCACCGAGTAAAAGGCAGCTTAAATGGCTAACTTAAATTAGTTAAATTAGCATTTAGAGTCACCTTACCTCTGAGTCTAAACCGAATATTAGAAGCTGTTCAGCCGCAATGTTCACTAAAAAGTATGAACCTACTTTTCCGATACTCACAAGTGTTAATAAATAACAGAAAATTGAAATAAAATAGGAATACTGTTTATCAAAAACTGCATTGTAGATTAAATAAAAAAAAACAGTATCGTTTATTAATAAAATAACTGCGGCGACATCCGTCTGACTTAGGTACGATAAAAAATTATAAATCTTCTACAATTTATTGATGCGAACATTAAAAACGTTCGTTTTCCCTCGGATCGTCGCGTCGCGTGGTTCGCAAATCTTATTTTAGACTCCGCCCCCGCGCGACACACGTCTAAACGATTTCCGAACAGAAAAATAGACTGCGATACTTTGTAACTGAAAATGTGAAGCGCACTAGATCATGCCGATACAAAGTAAAAAGTAACTTTCGGAACCGCCCTGCGGGGCTACTCTGGCTACCGAAACGTACCGTTTTCATGGCAGCTCTCGTGCATTTGTTTATGTCAAGCTAGTGTAACCCTCCACTTTCACTAATTATCTAAACAAGCACTTCAAAACAAATAACAATTTGCTGGCACTTAAACTGGACGGTTATGACTGCACGTGTGATAGACAATGAGCCATAAACTTTTAACACCTTTAAGTTACGGTAAATGTCTGTTTAGAGTTTAGACACTAATTTGAGACTGTAACGAAAACAAGATCATTTGCATTTATTGGATGGTGAAGGCAACAAGAAAGAGATTAAATGTATACTATGTACTATTTCACAGCTTCTAGTACATCCACAAACTCGTATTGTATTATTAACCTTAAAATGAAGATTACAGAATGATAGTCCGCAAGTAATACGCTAATTGTCTCAGGGGGTCACTCTATGTGACGAAACACTAAGTTCCGGAGTACTGCTGCGCGAGCCACGACTCTACCTCGTTTTACTAAACGAGCCCATTGCACGACAGCTCTCATTCGCTCGTTTTCGTCAGTATAGAGTGACCCCCTGCCACGATCGCATCGAATCATACAAATCTCATTCCGCTGTCGAGTCTGCGTGACAGATGGGCAGACATTACACAGACAGTCGATATTAATATACGCCAGATGGAGCATGTCGTGGACACACAAAACAAGTAGACTGTCACAAGGAAGCCATCAACAGACGAGACTAGACATGGCGGCGAAGAATGTGAAAATATTAACTGGGCAGATAATTATAAACTCCACTCAAGGTGACGCCAAAGTAATCGTGTTTACAATGGAATAGACGACGTGTATGATCTGACTAATTGATCTTTTGGTGCTTGTACAAACAGATGTTAAGTTTTTGCGTTTTTATTCATAGATATAACTTAGAAAGTTAGGAAGGTGTGTACAATACAACAACCAGTAAACGATGGTATCGTCTCTTTGCGTCAGTCAAAAAGTCGAAATCCTTATGTATCAGTATCACTCTGTCGTATTGTACCTAAACTTCTTTCAAAACAACTAGGTATAAGTATAAGATATTTATGTCTTGGACGCTTTTGCAAGCTTCTTAGTAAGTGACGCATTTTTATTTAGAAAGTGTTTACCTGAAAAGTCATCACTTCTAAATTTAGTGAAGACCACCCCGGGCTGTTGCCAATGCAACTTTTCACGTTACATATACTGAGGATTTACGTTTTTTTAAATCCTAACTACTTATTTCAGATATATTATTTCTACAGCTATATTCGTATAAAAAAAGTCTAGAAATATACTTAGATAGGTATGTATTACGTAATGATTATCGGTTATATTTATTTCTAAGTAGAACAAATACATAAAAGTGTTCTAGTTAATGAAATTAATTCAAGATATTAAATTATATTTTATGTCACCAATTAAGAATATTTTACATAATATATTTATTTATGTACGTGTAACATAACAGCTCAATAATCAATGCTCTTCTTACGCTATATTTTGCGCTAGATATAAATAAATAAAACGGCACTAAAATATTGTATAGATTCATATTTTTTTATATATTTTACTAAAAAACTGGGATTTTAACTATTGCTTTTTTAAGAATACAGATTGCAATAAAGCATAATTGTCAAACGGTTTGTAAATAAATATGATTTGGTTTAGGAACTGACCGCTATGCCAGAATTAACGTGAGATCTGCCAAGATGTTACACCGTTTTCTTGGTTCGTGTTCCGAGTCTCTTTGATCGTAGGTACTCTTATTTCAGTTATTCGTATATTTTGAACGCCAGGTGCCTGCTGTTACTATCAAACAGGCTAATTTCGTATCTCTATAGAGTAAAGATGTAACTGTGTACCGAAATAGTAAAGCAATCGCAAACAGATTAACAGATTCTAAGGTTTTTTTAAATCTGTATGTGTTTGTATAATGATTTGTACGGTCCCTTCGATGTGTTTTTTAACACATACATTTACTATAAGTTCATAGATATTATTTCTATTTGATATTGTTTTTCTATTCTGGTGCTCCTAATAGAAACATTTATCTCCAAATGGGGTCTCGTACTCGAATTTTCTACTAATTTTTTACAAGTGAGTGCATTAGGCAGACCCGGCCACGGTTTACGTGCCAACAATAATAATGTTAACATTCCTGAATGCTGTAAAAAATAAAAAAGGCCTAATAAAACCCGACGTGAACCATCCCGTTTAAAAAAATAAACTTCTGACAGCATACCCGTAACAAATAGCTTTATCTGTCTCTGTATGAATAAAGTTAAAACGTATTTCATTCCGTCGCTTTTCTGAGTAGGTCAAGCTACACTTTAAAATTATTTAGTAGGTACAGCTTATACCTGCTAGCGCCGCTTCGCCTTAAAAAGGCTTCCCCGTGGGAATTCCGGGATACAATGTAGCCTACGTCGTTCCGGTCAGCTTGAATAAAAATACATCATATCTTTGTCGCTTCGTTGCAACTTGAAGCGAGAAAGAAGGACTTATAAAAATTATTATTTGAAAACATTTCAACCCAAGAAGACCAAAAGTAAAACTTGGGGACAGCATGTTTTTTTGCAAAAGTAAATTAGGAATAACGTATAAATGAAATTTTTGAAAGGCCTGCTTGAAATTGAATTTCGGTTTGATTGATGTTCCAACATTATTCTAAAGTTTAGGGAAAGAGAACTGGCAACTAAACCCTTCGCTAGCGTGTGTGTAAAACTTTGTTAGTGCAAAATTTAGTGTAACTTTGTAGATTAACTAAGTTAGCATACGGGTTGAGCGAGTTTAACTATTTAACGAGATCATAGAATACTGAAATACATGTGTAGTTCACTTGATGACACAGTAGTGATGATAAATAATAATAGCGCTATGATCTAGGTTTCTGATACTAAATTTGTATATTTTTAATGCATCGTCTATTTGTCGTCTACCCTAGCTCATGCCCGAGACTCTTCTCTGGTTAAATTAACCTCACGTGAATACTGACCTCTGTTAAGTGCTCCGTAAATAATTTGGCGCCATCTTTGGAGCACACACATTCAAAATGTCCACTCCAGTCTGCACATGTTTAGACGGAGTGTCATTAGCATCTTGGCCGCGCGGAAACGCAATATTTAATGAAAACATGAAATAAAATGAAGTCTCAGCCATTTCGCCTAAGTGGGCCGGTTGCACGATGAATAATGTAATGGTGGAACGGAAGACAACATCATTTTGAGGCGCCGCCGAAATAATTTGGTCATCCACCGCCGTGATAGTGGGTACTTAGGAAACCCCCGTTTCGTTCAAGAGTTCGTTCATTCAGCATCTTCATTAATGCAAAAGCTGCTTTCGGGTCAATCATAAAACTGAACTTCCAAATTAAGGCTGAAAAGATAATTTAATTTCAAAGTCAGGATGGCGTTATAGTTTGATTAGCAGTAAGTTTATTGTGTAGGAAGATAGGGACACCTGTAGCTCCTGCCGATCAATGTAATGCAGATTGTCGCAATTCATTTACGTCTAATGGTATATAAATCAATATATTTATAATGCCGATAAATGTAGACAGACATGCGTAATAAACTAATTAATTATGCATCTGCAACGCAATTAATCTTATATGAAAAAGGTGTCATGAATGTCTGTCTGTGTGCCTAAATAAATACTCGTATACATTGTTAAATAAACAAATTGAATGTGCAGTAGATATTTTTTTCTACTTCAATTAGAAAGAAAACGGCCCTGACATATTTTTCTTTGAAGACAATGGTAGTTAATTTGTCTGTGAAACTGTAAAGCTTCCTGAAAAACTATCGTAATGACCATCCACTGCAGGAACCTGGCATCGCTCCAACCCCGTCGGACGTCTCTACACTGCCGCCAGTGCAGTCCACAAGCTGACACTAGCTAATGATTAAACCATTCCTTTGAACCGAGCAATACCCATAAGCTCTCGAGATTATTAAACGGTCAGGGCTCGTATATTACGTCTATGCAAACAAAAATAGTAAACCCATAATACTTAACACAATATTTACCCTTATTCCTACTTGACTTGACGTCATTAACACAAACAATGACTCAAATTGACCGTCCCAAGAGCTAAAGTAATCTTAAACTAACAGTATTATCTGCCGCGCGGAAACAAGGATCCCTAATCTAATCAGTTTCTGTTTTCAATTGCAGGCACTCGGTGGACTCGGTCGCGTCGTATTCTAGCCAGAATCACGTAGACCGGATAAGGACACAGAACTTCTCAGCGGCTTCTTGTCACGACGACGACTGTGACTTCAGCTCCATAAAGACAAGTCTCTTCAGGAGATCGTCTTCCAACTTGGACTTCTCCCCGAAGCGGCCGGAGAGCGTCACGTCCAACACCAGCTCCACAAGAAGTCGCCTTCGAGAACTGGTCGAGAGGAAGTCTAGCCAGGACGACTACAGGTCGGTGGCCAGCGCCGTCGGCGACATCCAGTACTTCGAGAACCCCACGGAGACCTTGGAGTTCGACCGCCCGCGGAACGCACACGAGGCCAAGAAGAACACGGATGAGCGTCCGAAGAAGCGGAAACTGACTAAGAGCAAGGAGAAAGAAAAAGAGAAAGAGAAGGAGCTGTGCGAGAGCAAGAAGAAACACGAGAAGTACCAGAGCAAGCTAGCCGAGTACTACAAGGTACCAGTACAACTGCCGCAAGACGAGTTCTACCAACACTTGACGCGGTCGAAGGCGGCGGAGGAGTTACTGCAGAAGAGATTCTCGAACTCGGACACAGAGTTCAACGGTAGCTACGGGAGACTGTGCAAACACAAGGAGCCCGAAGGGTCGAACTTGCGCCGCAGCCGGAGTTTGGCCGTCATACGCGAGGAGACGTTCACAGATCTGCAGATTCAGAATCACGCCAAAAACAAGCGGTCCCAGCTCATTCCTCGAGCACGATTGTTCGACAAACCCTGCTTCAAAGACAGGTAATTGTTTTCATTATACTTTAATCCTAACTAATATTATAAATGCGAAAGTAACTGTGTCTGTCTGTCTGTCTGTCTGTCTGTCTGTCTGTCTGTCTGTTACTCTTTCACGCCAAAACTACTGAACGGATTTGAATGAAATTTTGTATACAGACGGTCTAGACCCTGGGAAAGAACATAGGCTACTTTTTATCCCGGAATTCCCACGGGAAAACTTTTAAGGCGAAGCGAAGCGCGCGGGAACAGCTAGTCTTATATATTTTATTTATATTGTCATGCGGCCGTAGCATATCCTATTAAGGCGTTACAGTGCAATGAAACTACTTTTAAAGTAACATAACTTAAAGTAATTGGACGGCTTAGAAGCGCAATTATTCAGGAAAATCAAAGTTTCCTTCGCAAATATCGTATTTGGTGTACTTGTTGTTGTTGTTGTCGTAGTCCTAAGGTACCCCAGTGGTACAGAGAGCCTCCACGAGAGTGCGCCGATTTGGTGTACTTAGGTATAGACAAATATGTTTAAGAACTTCGTGCAACAACATTTATCATTTTACAGGGTGTTTTATTGTTAATAAATAAATGAACGAATGAATTTCTTAATTAAAGAACGAAGTAAGGAAAAAACAAATAAATAAAGACACATACATGCATATTGCATATGTACAATTTTTCACGACTGTAATCCAAGGGGTAGTCAGAGGTGACTCGCAAGCAATCCACCAGCTTTTTTCACGAGCCGTTTCGCGGTTTAAATTTAATAAATAAATAAAAGAGTTAGGTACCTAAAATAAAAAATATATATATTATTTAGCGGTGGCGGCATTACCTAATTTTCAAGCGTTTACTCTGTTAGAATTATTTAAGAGTAAATAATAATTTTACTAAATCGTTGACTTATCGCTTTTCAGATTACCTGGTCGAGCGAAGTACCAAACAAAGGAGGAAGTTCTCGAGAACATTTACATAGATAGTACTGCCTCCTGTTTTGGTGACATCAACGCCCAGAGGGAAAGTGACAACCGCGCGGAAAACGCCGAAGCCAAATCTGATAAAGAAGACGCAGTTTCCAGAGTTGAGAGCAACCACTCCAGATCCATCAGTGGCAGCTGGCCAAACTTAACCGAGGACATAAAGCACACTAACTTGTCGGAGGATAGCATCGGCCACTCAAGAAACCCTAGTGAGATCGATAGCTTAGACTCCAACTATGTGCGAAAGCATTACAACTTTGAAGCTCATCTGAAAGGAAACTATAAATCCGGCACCCCTGATTCGGAACGCTCGATCGTATCACCTAATGACAGCAAGCAACTATACATAACCACTGACGACCTAGACACTGAGAGCGAAGTGCGGGAGAGATCTAAAAATATAACTCCTAAATCGTATACCAACGATAGTCTATCTATCACAAACAGTGAAAAAGAAAAACCACAAACTGAAGGAACTAATGACAAAGATTACTTTGAAGAAGTATCACTCAAAAGCCCGGTACCAGAGCCTGATAAAAATCACATTCCAACGGTTCTAGTAAATGAACATAAAAACGAAGGTGACTTACAATCTGTTGTCTCTGAGAATGATGAGACTGTGTCCAGTCCTGAAAGCATAACATCCTATATTTCAATATCGATAGCATCATCGACGGATAAATCTCACAAACTTGAACACTTGGCAAACTCTCTTGCTGAGAAGATTGATGAATATTGCGAGTCACAATACTTAGAAAATACTTCGAACGTATCGCAAACTGTCACCACTCAAGATAAAAATCAAGAACCTGACCCTATTTACACAAGAGTCAATAAAAAGAGAACGTTTGCAGATATTAGAAGAGATTCATTTCAGTCAAACAAATCTAATACCAATATATTCAACGAAGTCCAGAAGAAATCAAGCAGCGAAGTGTACATTAGCAATACATACATAGAAAGTGACGATTATTCTACCCAAAGCGGTCAACGTCACTGTGCTTCTACAAAAAACATTACCACAGAGCCTTTTGTGACTACATTAATTGAAAATCAGTACTATTCTTTGCCTGATATAAATATCAGCAAATGCCTAAGGAAATCTGAGAGAATTGATGCTCAGCTAAGAGAAGAAGATCCTGAAGATATTTCCTGTGAGAACACATATGAGATAGCACACTCAAATTTTCGGGAAATACTGACAAACAAGAGCAGTGGCAACTACGGACAACTGAACCAGTCTTACGTTAATCACAATAATAACAACGTAACTAGCATACAAACCTCGAGTATTTATCTTCCTGAGTATTCAGAGCCTGAAATACAGAATTTCACAAAATTAGAAGATGATTTAAAGTCTATCATAACAATTGAAAGTTCAAATGCCGACGATAAAGACATAAACTACTTCCGTGCAGACACACACCAAAACGAAAGAGAAATCAATGAAATCGAAAATACAATAAGAAATACTAAAGTCATTACGAAGTCTGAAAGTCTAAAGATAAATAGTTGCATTTATAAACCACAAGTACATTTATCGAAATCTCGTTCAAACGATGATATAAATCTAGCGTCACAAAAAGCACGCACTGGAGTGAAAAAACATTATTCACTTCGTCAACGTGAACCAGCAGATAATGAGTTAGATCGCTTGCCAAGCCCAAGCACTGTTGTGAGAAGCATAAGCAAACCTATCGATCAATCATTTATTAAGAATCAAAACGTTGACGATAACAAAGCACACTCTTTGTTAACTCGAGTCCAATCTTTCAAAACATCGGCTGAATCCAACATTGCTATACTGCCACTAAGTGGACACCAAACAATTGTTATTGATCCGCCATTGAACCAGAACACCGAAAGCAAGAAGAGAGTACATAAGGATATTTCTAAGCAAGAGCCAGTGAAGCAACCAGTTACTCCTAAACCTTGTACAGAAATAAAATTCCACAGAATCCAAATTGAAGAGCCAATTGATAAGAACAAAAACAAACATAATTCTGTTGATACTTCAAGCTATTATACACCTAAGGATCCATTCATAACTATTAAATTAAATAAAGTAGTCAAGACTAACTTACCAAAGCTAAAGAAGGCTGCTGGTGACAAGATAGCTTCTGTCCAGTATAAGTTCGAGAAGCCACCACCAAAGCTTATAATCAAAGATAACGATAACAAAAAGGCCGCAGAAGCAGCATCACAAAAAATTAATAGCAATATGACAAGACCGCAAATTTTACAAGTTGTTGACTCTAAAACCAGAAAACAAAGTATGTCATCAGAAAGTAAACCTGAGAACCAAACTAAAGATATTATGTATCCCGTTCAGTTAGATATTTCGCAGAAGAAAGAGGAAGAAGGAAAGGGTGAACATGGTGTGAAAGAAAAGTTAAATAATGCTATAAAAACAGACATAGAATATCAGGAAAAACTGCACTCTGTGAAAAACTACTGGTCTAAACTAATAGATAAATCACCTGAAAGTAAGGAAAATTCCAAACCCGAATTTACTCCAACAAAAACTAAAACGGAGGAAATAAAGGAACGAGAGGTTATTTATGAGAAAAACCATAAAGATAATGGAACTAAAGAAGATGACAAACCTAAAGGCGGCGAAACATGTGTTCCAGAAATATCCGTTGGTAATATAATTAAATCCATAGAAAGCGTGAAAATTGTTGATAGTATTCGAAAAATCAGTCAAAGTAAAATACAACTTTGGAAAGATGAAACAGAGAAAGTTAAAAGTGACTCTGAAATCGAGGAGACTACAGTTCAAAAAATTGTGAAAGATTGCGAAAGCAATATTTACGATAACTCTCAAATAGAGAATGCACGTAAAAAGGAACAAGAATCTTGGACAAGAGATACTCCAGAGATAGAGATAGTAGAACTTAGCAACAATGACAACCAAAATCAGAAAACTCAAGCCACCCTCATAAAAGCTAAGGGTTTCGACCAAGGATGTGACGAATTTGATCACGTGAGATACAAAGTTATGAAATCAGAACTATTTAAAAATAGTATGATCGCTAACTATCGCAAAGAGGCTCAATTCGATGGACTTCTACAATACTTACAAGATTATAGTTTCCAAGAATTATTAGTAAACAATAACATTGTGATAATAGAACCAGTACGAACAAAGGTGGAACCAAGCCCGAGGAAAAATGCCGGCACAGACACATGCAAAATTGCACCGACCCTGCTGAAGAGAAACGAAAATGCTGGTAATTTGAACGATAAGAAAAATGCAGTTCGCAGGCATTTCTTTTATCACCCTATACGTGTCAATAAAGAAATAATAGAAGAAGAACTTCCAAATCCAGACACCGTTAAAAAAGTAAGAAATTTATTTGAAGATACCTTGAAGATGAAGAGTCCGATAACAATGTCTCAAGATCCACCATTAATTGATGAGTTGGGATTGACCAGAAGGGCTACATCATACAGAAACTTGAATGAAGATTCTAAAAACAAAGTAGGAGTGCGGAAGAAGGTGATACGACAACTAACTATAGACACGAGTTTCGGGAACAAGAAATGGGATAATGCTAGTCTTTCAAGTGGAGTGTCCAGTGGAGACCTGAGCTCCAACAACGAATATGAAACCGATGGGCTGAGTCCGTACTCCCACAAAAACTTGAAAGAGAATGCATACAGTTCCAGTGATGAATATTTATGTGATTCTATAAATCATGACTTTTGCTGTGAGAGTCAATATGTTAGCCCTGATATAATGAAGAAGATAAGAGACTGTGGTACTTCTGTAACGTACTATGGAGGTAAAGTTTTGAATTCCAAACAAGGCTCTACTGTCAGTCCGATGACGAAAGCAATCATGGAGGAAATAAAGGGACTTCAAAAGAATTGTAGCAGGGACTGCTACTCATGTCAGACAAAATGCCGAGGAGAAAAATGCTCTTGTCTTTCGTCCGACAAACATAAAACTATTGTGTCAGAGAGACAGAACAATTCGAGTACTTCCTCTGACTCTGGAAACCAAGATTTGCAGGAGAACAACAAACGCACAGAAGGCTTTCCAGGATTCAAGTTCAAGCTAGTAAAGTCGAACAGTTGCAGTAGTCGTCTGGAACTAACAGGTTCAGACGAAAACAAGGGATCTCGTCTTAAATTCCGCAACTCACAGATGAAAACAGACGACCCTCCACTTGTTTGTGACGATGAAAATTCAGTAAAGAATAAGATCTGTCGGCTCGAAAGCTACAACAAAGGCATCGCTAAGACACCCTTTGAAAACAAAGAGAAAATGTTGTCACCTCAAACATCGAAAGTAGACTTAAAGCCAAAAGAGAGTATTAAAAAGACAGTTATTGTGGCACCCCAGCCTAGCACTCCTGTCTGCAATAAGGAAGAAACAGTGAACGAAACCCCAAAAAAGGGTGAGTCTGTTGATGAACAAACTAACGCGGCAGAATCTGATGATCCTCACAGCTTCGAGAAGAAATACTACTACGTCAACGAAAATCTAGATCAGAGTAAAGCTGTGACTGGAAAATTCGGTGAGATGGTATTCGAGGAGTTTGAAGTTTTAGAATCCTGTTACGATAGTCTAAATAGTAATAAGTCTTTAAAATAATTTAATATTATTAATTGTAAGCTAAGCTGTTTACGTCAAATGTGATCTGTATTCTATTGATGCTATTAAATTATTGCTTGTAAATGTAGTGCTAGATTTAACAATATAAATAACAGCGTAACCTAAACGTATATCTTAGAGCTTAAAGTACACCCTAGAATACTAAATATCATAGGGAACTGTAACATTCCAATCTATACCAGTTGGTGATGGTCTTAAACTTTGTATAAATTAATAAAATTATTATTAAAGATGATGTGTTGCATTCAATACCCGAGTCTTACCGTCAGTGGCAGCTGGTTCAAGTTTGGTTGGCGTCGCTTTGGATCCGTGGGCGCAGATGCTGGTATAGAAGGACCGACGAGGCGGCCGCCATCTCCGACACCATGACTCCTGGGGACGAAACAAATATCATCAGCAATATTTATTACTGCAGGTTTCACGAATGGAACAGTCAAGTTAGAACAACTTAGATATACTATAGCATGATTCGCTGATATGTCGATGAGCAGGAATTACGCTTAGATAGATAGATTAGATTAAAGTATCAATTAAGTATATTAAAAGGAGTTAAACATAACCTGGATATAATCATGGAGCAAGGCGTTAAGGGTTCCATGTCGTCCTAACTACCAGTATCTGACTGAGATCTGAGATATGCTGAAACGATTTTTCGTCATAATTACTTTAAAGATCCTCCATATACCAATGTTAAAATGTCAGTAAGTACCTAGGTTATTAGGTATACAATTCTGGTTCACTATCATATACACAGTTTCATACTAAAATTATAAATAATAATGATTAATAAAACAAACGATCTCCCAAGTTCAGTGTCAGAATTTTTGATAAGATAAGGAATGGTCGATTGTTAAAATTCCTCGGGATGAATCAACAGTTGTATATTCTGTCATCGTAACATAAATGTATACTGTATAGTGCGACAAACTTATCTGTTCCGGTGGGAGCGAACTAAATTGATCCATATCTCATTATTTACTAATGAATTATGTAGGTATTGATATAGATTAGATGGGTTTATTGAAACCAAAAGAGCGAATAACCACTACTGGCAAACTTAAAATCTTATAGAATGAAGAAATATTACACATTTACGTGAGCTGTCACCGGAACAGATAAGTTTGTGGCACTGTAAACCTATGTGTAATACATGCGATTATGGTGAGGTTAATATTACCCTCTGATGATATAATATGACGTCTTGGCAGCCTCCAGAATAGCTAAGATCGTGTACGAGTTTTCGAGTACGGCCTTTTTAAGATAAGTTTAATGATACGAAGAGTTCCTTCGTATCATTAAACTTATCTTAAAAAGGCCGTAGTAATAGAAAACATATACACTTCAAATGGCAACCAATCGTAACTTTGCACCACATACTATAAAAGTAGGTATCTCAAATGAATTCAGAAAATAAATATACAGTTATTTTTAATACAACCAGTCCGTATTCATGAGAGCAGGTTGAAAGATGCGACGTTATTGAAATCTAAAAAGTACAGTTAATAAAACGCATATAATACATGTATTTACTTACTTAAATGCTTCAGATTATTTATGTTTTTTTAGAAGTCAAGTAGTTTACCGGAATTACACTATTATCTTCGTGAACTCGTAACCAGGGGGAACTCTAGCCTAAGACAAAATTTCGGAACGCTCTGCTGCGCTAATAACGATTCAACTCTACATTGAAGTCTTAAACGTACCTTACGTACCGCGACCTAATACACGGCAACACGTTTTCGTTTGTTTTTGTAGCAAACTAGAGTAAACCTCCAGTAACTTGCCATTGTGGCACAATTGCCATGAACATTATGTGAAGTTCAATGCCGTTTAGCAGATCAGCAGACGTTGGTACTAATACTATAATCACGATAGTTTAGCAGTAGGTATGCTTTAACAAATTTAGAAAATTTAATGGTAGATACAGAAAAAGTAAATGGGACACAAGTTATTACAAATCCATTTACCAAACTAGTTTAACAGGAGTTGATAGTATTTAAATAAGAATATATTGTGTTACTTAAATATGACCTATAATAACCATTTCTTCATCACACATTAAATTATAATTACAAGGAAAATAAACAAAATAATGATACTAGCCATGTATATTATGTTTACAAACAAAAACAAAACAATTTGAATATATTTTACCTACCTACTTACCTTTTGTATAGATCATAATATAGGCTGGAGAAAAAAAATAAGAAGTTGTTAATTAGACAAACACCTTTCAAATAAATAAATCTTAAATCAAGAACTTTATAAATTTGATTAACTTTGGTTTAGAAAAGATATACCATCCTGACTAAAATAGCAAACCTCCTTATCAGTCAACAAGTTTATGACAAGAACCCATAAAGCCGATAAGGATCACTTTGAATGAATTTGTATTCACAATATGAATTTGATAAAACTCTTCAAACATATTAATTAGGTAGTTATTAGTAATTGGTCAATTATATTTCTTATCGATTTAGCTGGTCCGTGACCTACACATTAATGGGTTCAATCAGGGTCATTGTATTATAATCATTAAGAATATAAAGTTTGATGATCTCATCCAATTCCCATACATCCATGTATAATTACTAGAAGTTTAATTTATGTTGAACTTCCTTCATGTCTAGCTAAGCTACATAAAGGAATAGATGAGTAAAGTTTTACTGGATTAGAAAAAAGTTTAAGCCATGCTTGACACATAATAAATAGTTTGAAATAAATAATTTCAATTGTTGTTATATGCGGGAACCTGTTAATGGCATCAAGTTGTTATGTGTTCATAAGTAATATTTAGTTATTAACAAAATGCTGTTGGTTCTCCACGAAAATGTAAAAATAAAACAAAATAATTGAGTATTGCGTATTTGACAGTGCTGAACATCAAAATGTGTCTAGTTTTCATCTTTTTTCATGGTAAGATTATTTATTTTTTCTCTATGATGGTAAGATTAGTATTAGAAATCTTTTTTCATGGTAAGATTATTTATTTTTTCTCTATGATGGTAAGATTAGTATTAGAAATATTAATTAAGTAATTTCAAAATTTCATGATTTTATTTAAAATATACATAGCAATTTTTTTATAGATAATTTTAATCTATTGATAATTAATCTAGGATTACTCTGTGAAGTTGTACATAGCTCAGTTCTGTGTGAGGGAGTTTGTAGCCATTAGTAATTCTTTCACTCACATTTCTTATTAATTATTTTACTATAAATTTTATGTTAAGTGATGAAATAAGACTACTTTTTGTTATTTACATAAGGAATAAATAGGCAAACTACAAAGATTAACTTAAAATAAGTAGGTATCATTTTCATTTCATTTGAACTAAAAAATGATCTTATTTTTTGTAAATATCCTCTTGCTATCTGAAAAATTACTTAGAAAGATAGGTAGGTATGTTAATGAAAAAATGAAATTAAGCTATTTTTATAGTACTGAAAGTATCATTTTAATCCAGTTCTTATACTTATCTGATATAAGATATTCTAAGTAAGTAATTCAAACAGTAAACCAGTGTACCTTGTATATACTTTTAAAGTGGTAATAATAACAAATAAATAAAATTACTATAAGTACAGTAATGTTTCCGTATGTAGGTAAAGGTACTTGTTTTAGCCGCTCAAAAATAATATAAATTCGGTTCTTATCAGAAACTTATTGGCGCTAACATATAACAACACAAAGGTGTATAATAATTTAAAAAGTAATACCACCTTATTAGATTAGTAGACAAATGAATACCTCAAATTAAATTTAGAACCAGTAAAAACAAAAATATTGGACTATTTCGGTGACGTTTGACAGCTTTCTAACCTAAAAATATTGAAAGAGAGAAACATTATCTGACAAATTAAAGTTATCTATGAAGGCCACACTTTCACAATGAAATAAAATACCATACTCACCCTGTTATTTGACAAATCCCTAAAAACAGATGATAAACACAATCCACGATTTATTTCTAATTTTACAAAGAGTCGGCACCTAGAAACACAGACCGTCGACGCCATCTTTCTCTATACTAACATAGACATACGTATACAAAATATATAACTTCGCAACAACAAAAACGATAAATCTCTGAACTTTGATAAAGTTCTTATGAATATAATGCCTTGGAAACAAGCTTGACATAGTAAAACATTTTTAACTGATCATATGTATCGCTCAGCAAATAAAATAACATAAAAGGAATACTACGAAAATATAATAAAGTTTTTGGCATTGCACTTTTGTTTTAAATTTTCGCGGTATTCAGACTTCTGTCATTGGCAACTGTCAGAATTTTTTATTTTTATGTTGGTAGTACTGCCATCATAAGCACCACAGACAAGCTTAACGCTGCGTTCAAATAAATATTTTAAAAATGAGGCTTACTCCGAATTTGCAGATGCAATTTTTATCTTATTCACAGATAAGCTAGCCAAAACAAACCAACCTAGCCAATCAAATCTACTCTGTGGAGATGACATGACAACTTCGTTCTGTAAAAAAGTGTCGCTATTGTTTCTTTCTCTCGTTTTTAGTTGAAAACAATAATTATTGGGTTTCCAATGGCTATTCCAGATTATAAACTAAGTGCTGTATTGTGTGGGCACTCAATGGATGTGCGATGTGTAGCCACATCAAAAGAATACTGTATATTGTCTGCTTCCCGTGATAGAACTGCAAAACTATGGCACCCGGAAGGGTTCGTATCTTGACTGTTTTAATGGTAAAATACGTGATATCCTTACTAAATCTTTACGACATTTCACTTATAATTTATTATTCTTTCAGAGTAAAAGATTACAGAAACGTAGTAACTTACAAAGGGCACAAAAACTTTGTTTCTTGTGTTTGTTGGTTACCCCCCTGTGAGGCTTTTCCTGATGGTTTAGTTGTAACTGGAAGCAATGACAACACTATACTGGGGTACAACCTGCAGGACGCCACTGTACAGATCACACTGGAGAGTCATGAGAATGCAGTCTGCTTTGTAGCTCCCGGTAGAGACTCTGGCATACTTCTAAGGTAGGTTGGGTCTTATGATGACTATACATAGTACATTTTAGGTATTAATTTATGTCATAATATTGTTCCTTATGTTTTTTATTAAAGTATCAGTGATGCTGTCATATTCACTAAGTCCCCCTTATTAATATGATAGTAAATACATGCTACATACACAAGCAGAACTTACATAATTCTCATACAGGAGTATATCCCATCATTCCTCACTCCTGAAATCCTGTCCTTAGATTCTTAGCGTTACCTATTATTCATGTTCACAGCTCCAGTTGGGATAGCACAGCTAAAGTATGGAACATCAACAACCCGAGCAGCATTCCCGTCACCCTCAAGGGCCATCAGGCAGCCGTATGGGCAATAGTAGAGCTCAACAGCGGACTCTATGCTACAGCTTCTGCTGATAAGACTATCATGCTGTGGAATAAAGATGGCAGCCAAGTGAAGGCTCTTACAGGTAGTTAAAATTGGCACAGTAGTTGCTAAAAACTAAAATATTTTGTCCATGATTATAATGATCAGTTCAAAATGCTTGTAGCTCCAATTTACTCAGGATTTATGCTGGCTAACTACAGACCAAAAATTCACTCAAGATAGGCATATGGACAAACAGCCCCCTCCCAGAATAGATTACATTATTAGAAGTATAACAAATACTTATCATGATCGTGAACAATTCCAGGCCACACAGACTGCGTGCGAGGGCTGGCCGTGGCGAGTCCGGAGACATTCCTCAGTGTCTCCAACGATGCTTCCATCAGACTCTGGACCAACAAGGGGGAGTGTCTTAACACCTACTACGGGCATACTAACTACATTTACAGGTTTGATTTGTTAATTGATTTATCTTACTTACATGCACAAAGCCTTTGTTTGAAAGCTTCGCTTAGCCTTCTGAAATAAATTACTCTGAATAGGGAAATAGGAGCCCATGCCCTAAAATTTTACATTGGTTTTCATCCCTTAACCAATGGTTTCATTTGATAAGATTTCTAAATGAAAGTAGGCAATTTAATACCTACCTAATACATAATAAATGGACACAAAATATCAAATTATGCTTGTATTTGTATTTTTATGCTCCAGCCAGCCTGACAGATTAAAATCAATATAAACCCATAATTTATCCAGTCAATCATAACACAAAAATATAACAGAGTCATAAAGGCAAAGTTTCCAATTCCCAATACCCTAACTGCCCCCTCTACCCACAGTATCAGCATGAACCCGTCAGTGGACCCGTCGTGCTTCGCGACGTCCGGCGAGGACGGCGCCGTGCGGGTGTGGAGCCGCGGCGAGTGCCTGCGAGCCGTGCCCGTGCCCGCACAGAGCGTGTGGGCCGTGCAGTGTCTGGAGAACGGGGACATCGTCACTGGTCAGTGGCATATGTCATAATATCCAACATAGATAGATAGATAATTATTTATTGCACACAAACACAGAAATTACAATAGGAAATGCACAACATAGACGGTACAAATGACGGCATTAGTACTATATAAGTACCCTTTTTCACGGGGAAAGACATCTGACAGTACCCTTATTACATTTGAATAAGAGTAGTTTTTATTTGTAACAGATGACTTTCCCCGTGAAATGGAATATAAGAGTAATTTCTTCCAGCCTACCTCGGAGCAGTGAAATTATACATAAGAAAAGGACATGTTTATTTATTTATACTCACTTCAGTTACAAAATATAAAGTTAGGTAGAAATATTAAGCATACAAGGTAAGCTTATTGCCTTAAGCAATTTGTGCCAGCCAACCATTCAATAACGATAGTCTGTCAATTTGACAAATCTTTCCAGGCTCATCGGACGGCATAGTGCGTGTGTTCACGGCGGACCCGGCGCGCTTCGCCGACGCCGCCACGCTCGCCGCCTATGAAGAGGAAGTGGAGAAGGTGCAGGCCGCTTCCAAGCAGGAGATCGGCGGGTTCAAACTTACTGAGTATGAACATACATTTATGTTAATTTACATCAGGAATTGAGGGCTTCAATTGTAGCTGTATACCTACACTTTTGTACCAAACTCACACACCGAAGCCGAAAAGGTGCCCCAAATCAATTCAATTTACCAGCTACCTAAGGTTGTCGATCTAGCTCGACGGATACAATCCCACATGATATGTGCCGTTGGTCCCTACTGAATAAAATACTCATCAGTTGATTTAAAAAAATCACAGACAGAAAAACATGGAGGAGGCCTATACCGTGCAGTGGGTTGAAATAGGCTGGTGATGATGATGATAGGCATAAAAAGCCTATTTAGTATCACGCACTTGTACTATAATACACCAGCTCTGTTATCTATCTGCTAGCTCAACTGTTTATCACCGACACACCATGAACAAAATTGTTCAAATTTCCCATCTTTGCAACCAGATTACCAGGCCCCGAGGTCCTGCTAGAACCGGGCAAGTCCGACGGCCAGACCAAGCTGGTGCGGCGCGGCACCAACGTGAAGTGCTACTCGTGGTCGGCGGCGGAGCACAAGTGGAACGAGATCGGTGACGTCATGGGATCTAACCCGGCCAGTGAGGGGAAGACTATGTATCAGGGACAGGTAGATTCCAGTTAAGAGTTAATAACGTATATGATAATGATTAACGTATAGGCATGGTAAGCTTCGTAAGTAGCTACTTTATACTTTGTACCTTTTCAAAGTCACAGACCGTGTATGTTTTCATGAATGAATAGAAGGTTTGGAGATTGTAGAAGGTACAAAAGTGTACAATCATAGCATATATATCTTTTTTCTCATAGCATATATATCTTTTTTAAAAATGGATACCATATTTTGCTGTAGATTGGCTTTCCAAAATCGTCATCGATCAATATCAAAAAATATACTGCTCGAAATAGGACTCGATATTTCGGAGTCACAGATTATTCTTCCACACATAACCAATACCAGATATCTTTTTAAGATAATCGCTGTGGATACTGGGTAGTGTCGCACACTGTCTTTGAAATTAAGAATTTCACCGCATAGTCAAGACGTATTAAAGCGATACTTCTTAGTCAGGGACAATGAAACAAAAACACATTAGGATAATTAAAAATATTTTTCGTCCTAATGGCTCACTTTAATGTCTGAGGCCAAGATTCATTTCGGGTCGCTGAGCCAGCGGAATAAGTAAGTTACGTCCTAATTCATATTTCTTCCATCCCTTCCAGGAGTACGACTTCGTGTTCAGCGTGGACATCAAGGACGGGGCGCCTCCCATCAAGCTGCCGTTCAACAAGACGCAGGACCCGTGGGTGGCTGCGCAAGCCTTCATACACCAGTCAGTATAATGTTAATGTTGTTTCTCCTACTATACTCTGTCCATTATATTATTGGTTTTTAGACATTTGAAATCCCATACATTTTTGACGAATGCAAAGGAAAACCAACTTTACCTACCAGACATAACGATATGGCAAAAATACAATAACATAGTGGAAGCCCTATAATATTTGAAACGCGCCAGCTACTGAACTAGTTATACTAAGTTAGTTCGCATAGTTGATCCAGTTTTTCATACATGTGCGTCCACCGCAAACTATGTACTATGTATGAAAAACTGGCTCAACTATTCGAACTAACTTAGTTTAGCCGGCAGTGGACGTTCAGCTTTTTAGGTTTCACCATAGCGTGTCATGGAATTTAGGGCGTCTTGCACATTAATACCTTAATTTTAAATTAAAAAGCTACATTGAATATATTAAATGAATGATAACTCTTTTACAGACACGATCTTCCTCAAGTGTACTTGGAGCAAGTGGCCAACTTCATAATAACAAACGCCAAACTGGACACCACGCAAACTACTCCCGCTAGCAATGGGTAAGACAAACTTACTATAAGTAGATCCTACTTATGTTTGGAAGACCATTCATTTTAGTGTTTTATTTACCAATTGTGTAAGATTATGATCTACTGTAAATATTTATTTAGTATTAACAGTAGTATTGAATACAATATAACTTTAACACACAACATTATATTACAATTGTAAAGTCGAATAAGTACAATAGGAATAAGACAACTGTTGATGAGAGATACATACATATCTTTCACTCACTTACTATCCACCTCTTCGCCTCCAGTTTCGCGGACCCGTTCACTGGCGAGTCTCGTTACGTGCCCGGCTCGGCACCGCCCCGCGCCGCGCCCGCCGCCGACCCTTTCACTGGCAGCAACGCGTATACCACTGCCGCGCATAGCGACGCACTGGCTAACAAACTGATACCGCATGATCAGTATATACGGTGAGTTTCTAGTTAGTTTTTGGCGTGATGGTTATAAATACAAGATGGATGGTAGGGTTTGACACCGTGGCATAAGGACGACCAGACCAGATTAACGACTGTTTACTGCTTGGCATCCTAGTGATCCGGACGTATGTCCTACGAGGCGGCTCATTTCGATCACTAAATACGGTGACTATGGTGAGCTCTTGAATCCGTATGTAACTGTTATCAGTGGTTCTAAGAGCGAGTCTCCCGCGCCGCGCCCGCCGCCGACCCCTTCACTGGCAGCAACGTGTATACCACCGCCGCGCATAGTGATGCGATGGCTAACAAACTGATACCGCACGATCAGTATATACGGTAGGATTCTAGGTCGTTTTTAGCGTGGCTAGAGCGAGAATAGACTTTGTCACCGTACATAAAAAATTGGTTTGTTATACGACTGCGCCGGAAATATATAAGAAACAGGCATTTTTCCACCACTATATACAGTGCGCTGTTAAGATCCGTATGTAACTGTTTAAAAAAATACTTTATTACACAATTAGGTATAACGTAGGTATAAGCACACAAAAGGTGGGCTTAATGCTAAATACACCAGTGGTTCTAAGAGCGAGTCTCGCTACGTGCCCGGCTCGGCGCCCGCGCGCGCCGCGCCCGCCGCCGACCCCTTCACTGGCGGCAACGCGTATACCACCGCGGCGCATAGTGACGCGCTGGCTAACAAACTGATACCGCACAATCAATATATACGGTGAGTTTAAAGGTATTTTTAGTGTAACTAGAACGAGAATAGCCTTTGTCACCGTACATAAAGAATTGGTTTGTTATACGACTGTGCCGGAAGTATAATATAAGAAACAAGTGATACGTCCTACGAGGAGGCGGCTTTCGACCACTAAATATGGTGCGCTATTGAATCCGTATGTTACTGTCATCAGTGGTTCTAAGAGTCCCGCTACGTGCCCGGCTCGGCGCCCGCCGCCGACCCCTTCACTGGCAGCAACGCGTATACCACTGCGGCCCATAGCGACGCGATGGCTAACAAACTGATACCGCATGATCAGTATATACGGTAAGATCCTACTTATTCTTAAAACAAAAGAGCTAGATTTTTATTGATCTACGGTCTTATTCATAAAAAGTTACGGGAGACCTATAGGCCTGCTGTAAGCAAATGTCAAAAAAACTTTATTCATAAACGATCAATAGCGCTAAAGAACTCTCCAAGTGATTCGTAAAACCTTGATATGCTAAAGTTGGCTGGACCCTACTATACACCTTCCGTAAGCCTCCTATTGTACAAAAACATGGCGGCCGGTCAACAGCTGTTCTGCTTTATTGACGATTTGACATTTGTTGAGAGTTAATATTTGCTGAAAATAAGTTGCCATGGTAACGTAAAAATTTAATTATTTTTTTTTGTGGGTTTTGGCTTGGCCACTGCGCCTTTAAGCCAACGTAAATTTTTTTAAGTGCCGAGCCGTGGCTAACATAGATAATAGATATTGATAAATGAATGAAAGTTTTCGCTATTTTTGTTTATGGTTTCGTCAGACCGGCAACTTAATAGGGTAAATGTCAAAATGTTTGGTCTGTGAAATGTATTAGCATCACTATAGTTATTGAAGGTTTACGGAACGATTATGAATAGAGATTTTTATGAAACCTCAAATAGGCTTAAAGTGTTCCGTAACTATTGAGCTCAGTAAACCTACTTTAAGGTTTTTTTATGAATAAGACCGTTAGTCTTTGCCACAGTTGTAATAAGGTTTGGCCAGTGGCAATAAGATCTGTTGCTGACTAGCCGGATGTATATCTATAAGGAACTAGTATGTTGTACGACTGTGCCGGACGTATACAATAATGAGGTGATACGGTATTCGATATCTACATACGGTGAGCTGTTGAATCTGTACGTAACTGTAATCAGTGGTTCAAAGAGTCTCGCTACGTGCCCGGCTCGCCCGCCGCCGACCCCTTCACTGGCAGCAACGCGTATACCACTGCGGCCCATAGCGACGCGATGGCTAATAAACTGATACCGCATGATCAGTATATACGGTAAGATCCTAGATTTTTATTGATCTACGGTCTTATTCATAAAAAGTTACGGGAGACCTATAGGCCTGCTGTAAGCAAATGTCAAAAAAACTTTATTCATAAACGATCAATAGCGCTAAAGAACTCTCCAAGTGATTCGTAAAACCTTGATATGCTAAAGTTGGCTGGACCCTACTATACACCTTCCGTAAGCCTCCTATTGTACGAAAACATTCACTGGCAGCAACGCGTATACCACTGCGGCCCATAGCGACGCGATGGCTAATAAACTGATACCGCATGATCAGTATATACGGTGAGTTTATAGGTATTCTTAGCGTATCCGTAGAAAAAAATACAGCTTTACTGATTATGGTTTGTCCGAGACCCGTTCACTGGCAGCAACGCGTATACCACTGCGGCCCACAGTGACGCGATGGCTAACAAGCTGATACCGCATGATCAGTATATACGGTGAGTTTATAGGTATTCTTAGCGTGTCCAGACTTCCCTGGGCTGGGTTCGTCCGACGTATACGTATAAAAAGATACAGGTGATATGTCGCTCGAGAAAGCATCTTTCGTTCACTTAATATGGAGCGCTGTTGAATCCGTATGTAACCGTTATCAATGGTTTTAAAAGCTCCGTACACTGAAGCTACGTGAATCGCGTGGACCCATTCACTGACGACGCCGCCTACACCCCCGAAGCCCATAGTAGCGCGCTGGCTGGTGAAATACCATTTTCACTTCAAGACCCAAACAAAATTTTTCTAAACCCCCCTTGACATACTTTATAAATGTTTCCAGCTTCGATCAGGCGAACCTGAAGGCGATATTCGACAAGCTGAAGGAGTTCAACGGCAAGCTGGGCGACGGCAGCGCCGCGCTTAGTGAAGCGCAACTAGAGAACATCGTCAAGTTGGGAGAACTGGTGAGTACATTCATTACATGTATATTACCTACATTATGTATAGGTACTATACTTGCGAGTAATGAAGAAGTTCCACCTGCCCTTCTATGGAACGGCACTGTAACTTTTTTGTTAAGCGGCAAAATTTCTACACGGCCCTGCAAGGTATTTTCATCTGTGAAATTTGAATTACACAGAATTCAGCTAACCTGCGTATTAACTTTTAGATAAACTAAATTATAACTAGGCAAAATAAAATCTAAAAATCCATATCATGCTTCTTCTGTTAATAAAGCCCACCTGTTTAAAGATTGCTTCTTCTCTTCAATTGCATTTTAACATTACTATGAACGTTTATTATGTAGTCTGAGCCTATCTGAAACCTAGTTAAACATTGTGAGATTTGGCGTTTCGACTTTCTCCGTGTTCGGCATCATAAGGGTCACAGTGACAGTTAAATAAAGTCCATTTTTCTCTCCACCTTTAGTTTGCAAGGTGCGGGTGCCTATATAAATAGAGTGAGTCGCCCGCGCGCCTCAGTTGGTTTTTGATTTTTGAAGTGAACACTTCGGCAAAATGGCTCAATGTAGCCACGGTTCTCGTCGGCTTCGCTCCGAACGGGGAAAAATATAATATTGAATTTGCGGAGTCCTCGCTGCCGGGAGCTGTAGCGTGATGCGGACCAGGCGGCGCGGGGCGCGGCCGCCGCGACACGTGGCGTCGGGGAGCGGGACCTGCCGGCTGCTGACGCAGCCATTACTGAGGATTTCGCAACGAAGGTTTGAGTTGATAAGCCGTGAGTAAAATGCTATTATTTACTGCTTTTAAAAGCTCAGCCACTGGTCATAATGCTCCGGCGCTTGGGGTTTTTATCCCACGCAGTAGGGTCCCATTCAATAGTCGTGGTAATGATTGATCACATATTCCGGTCCTACTAGTGGCGCTTGAGCTAGATACTTACATTAATGACCGCTTTAAGTAAAGCATATGTTAATTTTATACAGGAAAAAATAATAAAAATATATTTTTCTACCCTCAATTTCTAATATTTTTAGAAAACAGTTGATAGAAACTTTGCTATTACAATAATGCACTTGATTATAGCTTATGTAAGGCTTTACAAACAGGAGCTTTCCAGGACCGTCATAGGATTTTTTACAGGAAGCACGTGGCTCCGAGTTTCAGTATGTTGGGACATTGTGGCATGTGCGACAAGTAATGTGATCCGCCGGTACCTACCCGCTGAAGTATCCTTCTGCCTACCGGCAGGCCGATTCGGTGAAATTGAAGTTTCGTGTAACCTGCACCCGGCCCTGTGCTCCCGCGCTGGCCGCCGTCTCGTGCCACCTGCATCGCAGCGTACACCCGGCCCTGCGCTCCTGCCCTGGCCACCGGTTCGTGCCACCTGCATCGCAGCATACACCCGGCCCTGTGCTCCTGCGCTGGTCGCCGTCTCGTGCCACCTGCATCGCAGCGTACACCCGGTCCTGGCCCTGGCCACCGGTTTGTGCTACCTGCATCGCTGCATAGACCCAACCATGTACTCCTGCCCTGGCCGCTGTGTTGTCCCACCTGCATCGCTGCGCACACCTGGCACTCCTGTTCTGGTTGCCGGATCCAAACGCCCCCTGTCTGGGAAGAGATTTTATGCTCAGCGGAACCGCCTGCACTATTGCTAGCACGGTCATCATCATCATCAGCCATCATTAGGAGTGACTTATTTAGAAGGTATCGAGTAACGTGCGCTATTCATCAGTGATTTTGGCATATGCAGACGAACGTTTACTGCCAAGCATAGCCATACAAGGGCACACCAACGAAGCCTGAGTAACCACCTGCAGTCGCCGTAGCCGCATCGGCATGGATGACGACAAATCGGGTAACGTACGTGCACCGCTTCTAAAAGTGTTATAGCACTTCAATTTGATGCCTCCGCTGAGGTAGGGTATTCTATTAAAGCAGCTTTCTTCTGAACTGCCCAAAGTGACCTGTAGACTGCTCCTGGGGATAGTTGTGCAATCAATTTTTTATTTCGATGTCTCTGCTGAAGAAACTGTCTAATGCAGCTTTTGTTCTAAACTGCCTAAAGATCATTGGACTGCTCATGGGAATGGTGACGCACGGTAAGTACAGGAGCGTTACTTTATACTGATGAGAAACGAACGAACGAGAGCTGTCGTGTAATCGGCACGTTTAATACATACAAACAGATAGCTCGCGCCGCAGTGCACTGAAAGTTCGTTTTTCGTGATATAAAGTGACCCCCCAGACACTATCTTAAGTGTCATGACACATCGGCAGATTCCAGCTTTGAGTATTTTCTTTTCTCGGCTGTGAGCAAAGTGAATCCCACCGGCGAGTGTTCAACCTAAAAGCACTGAGCTAATTCCTGATTTCGTGAAAGTCACTGTTGCTATACCATACCGCTTCACAAGTTACCGAATTTATTATGATCCTACTGTCGGGTGATCATGATCGGAGTGTCATCGCGGTTTCTGAGTGGCACCATATTAGCTGTCTTCCTTATGTCCCAGTGGATTGTGAGTGTGTATCCGAGCTCTTTGTTGAAAAATGCGTGAACCTCCTACGCAGCAGCTGTCTACTAGTTGTGTATCGAATAAATCGAGTAACGGTGCTCTTGCACGAGACGACTACCTTTTGGTAAAATTATAACTTCCACTATTCTGGGAACATGCATATACCTACTGTGTATCACATCACGTGTAGCCGCAGCCCTACTCAATGTACGGGGCTAGATAATAAACAATGGCAGTCGTCATTAAATTTCTATGAATTTCGAAGGTCATCATTTGGAGCACAATCCAAAGGGTGAAAGTACCTATTCATGCCTAAACGGCTTCTCTATTGAAAATGTATTTTAATTTGATTCTGGCGCAAACGTTTCATAACTTTTTTTCAACACTGTATCTGCTGAAACTACTTAGACTGACTGGTTAAGATGCAGACGTGCCGTTTTCACAATTCCATTTTAGTAATCCTCAACTGTTTTATGGATCTTTCAGTTAGTTACGTAACTAGTTACCAAGTAAAAAATTACTTGTGTCATGCTCGTACTCGCATCTCATTTAGGAGCTCCTGGCCTCTAGCTGAAGGCTAGAACTGGTATATATATCTACTAAGCTAGTACAGAGTTATAACCGGGCAGCGGTGACGTGGTAGCTGCTTGATTTATTAGAGTTTGCTGAAAACTTTCTAAATAAGTAATAATTATTAGTCATAATAGTAGCTCTTCGCAGTTCTTTCAGAATGCAATACCAGGTCGCTGAAGTAGGTAACCTTCCTTAGCTGGACAACCACAACAAGCCTTTTTGTTTTAAAGAATGTCACAGTTATTCGCAGTTCCACTGTAATATCGATGTCCAAGGAATTTTTCTTGGGTATAGCTAACTACCTAAGTTTACCTATAGATAGCCGCAAGCTATCTGCTGTTGGCGAACTGTCAGTTCTGATTGATAAGTCAGGCTCGAGGTGGCTCGTCCAACTGTCCATGTTCCCGCCACCATGATTGTTGCTTCCACAGATTAGAGAGTCTATGTTGGCTGTCGTTGCATCAGGTCTGATCAGGTACAACTAACATCTTTACGTACCATCTTTATTTAATCGAGCTATTTTATTTTGTTTTATCTAGGTTGACTTAATGGTTTTAAAATCGAACCTACAACAATGTAAGTAGGTACCTACATACGTATCTTTGAAGTTGCAACAAGGCGAAGCCTTAAGGTTTTGGCCGAGACCTGCCCTTAGTGTTGACGAACATACCTAAAGGTGACCTTGTTAATGTTTTTCATATGAAGTACTGAACATTTTACTTATCCTGGTGGCATGACTGATCATTTACTTACCCAGTTAAGACATGTTAGCCGGGTTTCATTTATCAACTATTATAATTGTTATTGTTGTGTTAATCAATCTTTATTAATTGATGTCATCTACCAATAAGGAATGCTGCCAGAGCTCATAATATTCACACATGATGATACAGAATGATAGTAGCCCACAAAATCGGTGCAAAGGCTTATAAAATAACTTTCCTTCCTAGTAGGACTGCACAGGAACTCGTTAACCGCCGAGTTAGTTAGAATACAAAATTAGACTGTGTGTTACTTGTCAATCTAGAATATGAATATAGTGACCTGCATCATGTTTTGAAAAACTGAATACTTAGTTATCCGCCAGTGTCACAGCCTTCATCTAATCTTTTCCAGTAGCTGATGAGGCTGAGATATTTAGTAAAATTATCTTCCCTTCAAGCACCACTCCTCGTTCCAAGGACTAGATGCCGCGCCAGGTGTTGCAGGCCGTGTCGTCATACAGGGCTGACTGAGCAGGTCCTCGAGGCTCCAGGGTCGGCTGCTGCATTTCTGAGGTCAGTCCAGAATTACATACCCTAGTCAGCATGTGCTGACCTGAGCCCCAGCGGCCTGGATCGATATTCTACATTTTACAACTTTTAAATATTGTTGCAAAGTATTTCACTGGTTCCATCCATTCGGCTAGTGTATGTTAAAAATATTGCCTTGACAATAACAAGATTTTGATCAATAATTACTTATAAGTATTGCTTTCGAAGAGGCACTGTGTGTATCCATATGTATAAATACCTACCTATATGTATAGGTACATACCTTCCATAACTTTCTGACAAGTCAGGAATATTAAGGAAGTACTTAAGTCTTATGTATACTTATACCTTTCTTTTTAGTATATCTATTACCTAGAAATCTATGCATTATAAATTTATAGATTCAAATATTTATCTACTGATACACTCATCAGTAGCTTATGGGTCACAGTTGGTTTTCTCTCCACCATGCGATAATAAACACATCTCACAATGTTTAACTAGGTTTCAGATAGGCTCAGACTACATAATAGACGCATTTTTCCTGAAATAAAAATGATATATTATGTATCTAGCCTATCTGAAACCTAGTCATTTCTGCATGGTGATATTACAACTGAGGCGCGCGGGCGACTCACTCTATTTATATAGGCACCCGCACCTTGCAAACTAAAGGTGGAGAGAAAAATGGACTTTATTTAACTGTCACTGTGACCCTTATGATGCCGAACACGGAGAAAGTCGAAACGCCAAATCTCACAATGTTTAACTAGGTTTCAGATAGGCTAGATACATAATATGTCATTTTTATTTCAGGAAAAATGCGTCTATTTTCCAAAATACTATAATATGTTTTATTTATCTATTTCAGAATAGTACTCACAGTTCGGAAACGTTAGCCTTATTGAAGAAAATTCTCGAATGGCCAAAAGGTACAGTTACATCTATAAATAATTATCTTATCAATGACACTAAAGTCTTCAATTAATTAATATGGAATTTTAGCGATATCTGATTTAGGCCTAATAAATGAGTTTTCCTCCCCATTTTCAGAAATCCTCTTCCCAGTGTTGGATGTGACTCGACTAGCGGTTCGGAATAAGGAAATTAACAGCGCTCTGTTCGACACAACGAACGGACCCGCATTTATACAATACCTACTCTCGTTTCTTACTCCCGGTAAGTAATGGTTTATGTTTTTCTTATCTATCTTTCTTCTTTCGTAAATCAATTCAAAAATTGGCTGTTTAGACATAATTATGTATGATGGTTTTAAAATCACATGGTGGGAGAGAGTGACTGGTAAGAGCTGGCGGTAAGAGATGGACTCTTAGAAAGTAACTAAAAAAGAAATATTGTTTAGTTGGAGAAAAACACTATGGGTTAGTCACGAAGGGATTTGCCAGTCAAATTAGTTTCAATCGCTGAATGCCCAACGTAACGTAGAAGTGGTTTGTTAATTAACTTTTTATCCGGAAGGTATTGTATTCGGAGGTACAATGAATGAATTTTTATAGGCAGATTGAAAACAGTCCGGTTACTAACTCTGTGCCTTTAACCCTCCATTACAGACAACATACCCGCCAACCAGATGCTAGCGATGCGTGTGCTAGTGAACGCGTTCTCGGCGCTCGCCGGGGAGATGCTCGTATTAGCTGCGCATGAGAGCATACTACATGCGCTGCTGTGTCTGAACGCGCTCAGTAATAACGCACAGGTAATGGGACGAAAAAAAAAAAAAGAAAATGTCGTCAAATCATGATGAAGGAGAAGTTTCATAAACTTCTCTCTTTTCGGAAAAGGCCATATTCATTTTAATAATGAGAAATTATCTGTCTTGCTTTTACATAATATCTTATTTATTGGCATGCACACAATATTATCTTGAAGAACTAATAATAAGTGTTTGTTAACCTGAATCTGAACTTACCCATTTGCACCAACCAATGTATGTCATAACTACATAAAGGCAACAGGAATCTGGATCACACAATGTTTTAGAACTTTAACACCACTAATGATAATTTCGCTGCTATATTTACGGTTAACGTATTCGTTTCAGATCGCAGCCACGTCCCTTCTGCTGAATTTGTCGGTCGCTCTCGCGCAACAACAAGACACTTCAGATCTAGCTGACTGTATTGTGCAGCTACTGAATAGAACCACGGATGATGAGGCTTACTTCAGGTACTTACATTAGAGTTGAATGAATATGTTGCATTAGTAAAGGCCGGCCGAGGCAAATACTGACTTACAACAGAGGAAAATAACACTTTGCAAGCTAAACAAACCGTACAAAATTTGTATTCATTAAGAAATACTTACCTACCTGCATTTATTAATAAAAAATATTCGATGACTTTAATCAAACCATACCTCGTATTTCTCCTTAATAACAATAACACATTCGTCCACCCACAGAGGCCTAGTAGCGCTGGGCACACTACTTGCGGAATCTCCCAACAAGCTGCAGATCCAGGCGAAGTTGATATCCAACGTGCAACTCAACAACCGAGTGAAGAAGGACGCAGCTGAACAAGATACCAGGAAGATAGCTGTCTGCAGTCGCGAGATACTGCGCCTGTTATGAGCTATATGCCGTGGAGATGAAGACTAAGGGGTAGCATCATGTCTTGTAGCGATGGACGGGGATTCAATAAAGTGCCACTGACAGATTTCTCAATGGTCAGATAAAAGTTGTTTGGGAAAAAATCTTATGCTGCCTCGTCTCAATGTTTGTAATAGACTGTGAGAGAAACAATTTTATTCCTCAGATAACATTTATCTGACTATTGAAAAGGCGGCCCAAAATTCAAAATTTATCTGTATAAGGAGGCATAAGTTCCTTTCACTGTAGCTTAAATGCCGAAAATATTAATACAAGTTACGTTTAGTACCATTTGTTTTGTTTTCGGATAGCGTCGCTATAAGATTTGTTGGTATATGACCCTGTGACTGTAAAATAACAACTTCAGTGGGAAAGGCGGTCGCTAAGTTTAACACGGTTTGTTTCCATTGGCAAGAAACGGTTTTCATACAAATTCAATACAACCGAAATAAATTCACAGTTGTTACGTCACATAGATACGATAATGATAAATGGGAACTAACCGTTTAGGCTTTGAGAATACTCAAAACGGATCATTATCACCTATGAACATGCATGTGTTTAATTACTTTTTCCAAGACTGGACTGCGGCTGTGGAAACTCACAAATACAGCACATGTGATTATGTAAGGTTAGAAAGCGTTTTATTTGTTTTGGCTTTTTATTTGTAATAAAGTTTGTACCGTTTTATAGTGTGTGCCTTTAGGTCAACGGATAGTCACCGCCAAAACTATGCTTGCTTTTGAACCACTATAATCTTGATACGGTATGAAATGCCAACGACTGAAATAAATATTATGTATTAACTTATAAAGCATGCTGTTTAGTATGTTAGTAAATGCAATAAAAACCGACACGTTTAATTTTATCAGATGATGTCCTCACAAATGTTATACATGTTTCCCAAGAATTTTATTCTGAAAGTATTACTTAAATGCTGAATCCATTGATCTATTTCAACATGATTACTTTATGTAATTAAAAGTGCTGTATTGCAATAAAAAAATATATTTAAAATAATTACATTGTGTTTTTATGTTAAACTAATTATAGAATTTATACAGTATACATAATTTACAATAGTCAGATAACAAAGATTACAATAGTACATTGTGTTCACCTTATAAAATAAATGTAACTAATTTATAAAGACTCCAGTTCTAGATCTGCAATAAGACTTTAGATAAACCCATCTTTAACCTTAAATACTCTCACTTAAAATGAAATTCAATTTATACCAACAAGATTGGAGCACTTTACAGGTTCTTAGTGACAATTTTAGGCCTCGGTAGTCATTGTAAATACCACGTTCATGCAATGTTTTATAAAATCAAATTAATTGAATACATAGACTCAACCAATTCTTAATTTATGATAAGTGTAGCGTTAATCAGCAAGGCAGGCATGCCTCACAGCCTAGCTATAAGATGTTCATAAATAATACTTTGTGACCTGAAATACGACATGATATTCCAACAATACCAAATACTTAAACCCAACCTACTATATAAGTATTTTTGGTCTTTGCATAACAAACATATACGCACAGATACAATATGAAAATGGCAGCCGTTATGTAAGTTGGAGCAGGAAAGAATTACGGATAGGGCGAGACAACACGACTCCATCTGCCATTTCAATACAGCTTAATTCTTGCAAGCATTGTAATAAAATCATGCTATATAAAAACTTACAACAACAAAAATATAGGTTAACTTATTTATCTTCATTTACTTCTTCTTCTTCAACTCTTCGAACCGCCGGTTCAGGTCTTCAAAGTCGATCTCATCGGGGGCATTCGGCGCATCCTGTACATTCGTATTAGAGTGGTTGTTGGACGTGGGCACGGAGGGCAGGATGAGGTCTGACGGCACTGAGGGCAACTCCGGTAGTTCGGGGAACGGGTCGGTGGGGGGCACTCTGAAGCGCGGCTGCGGAGTCGGGGTGGGGCCCGGCTGGAACAATGAGAGGAAGGTTTGAGGGTGCGGGTGTAAATTAACCTACATAAATAGATTTATTATTAGAATAGGTAATGCAGACGCAAACATAAATATAACAGCGGGTCCGTTATCGACGTGGATAAACTGAAAGAGAAAAAAACACTTGCGTGCCGTTCCATCGCAACGCGTTATTTATCGCAAATCGCGTATAGTGTTTATCTACATCGATAACGGAACTATGGACATGACTCATCAGGGCCAGTGATCATAAGATTCGCAAGTAAAAGATAAATGAGCTGAAAAATATGTAATTGATTGGTACATAGAAGCTCTATTGATTATGTACTCATCTATGTTTTACTTATAACTATGTTAATCCATAAAATGAGTTTTTCTGGTGGTGGTAACAGATATAATTTGCTGAATATACACAATAGGTGCTATGGTGTTGTGATATAATGATATCAAGATGCAATAATGAAATGAGACTTGAAGCAAACGAAATGTAAGATTACCTGATTGTGGTGTATGCTGTCGTAAGCGGGTGGAAGATTGTGCATTTCTTCCTGAAAATAATACGAGCCGATGCTAAAACAACTAAATATAACATACATTACAATACATGCAAGCAAGTCTAGTTCTAACAATAAAAGAAGCAGGCACAGTACGATTTATAAGAGAATATTGATATAGTGCTAAGTTGGTAAAAGAATATCTAGGGACGTAAGAATATTCAATACAATACTTAAAAGTACCTACATCAGCATTCTAAAAACTTTTAGGTGTGCAACTTCTTACTCAGTAGCTGATTACTATTTAATTAGCTTTCGACTAAACGCTTTTTACATGACTTTATAATTTATAACTTTGACTACTTATGTGTAGAATAAATCATGCAGAAATAAATAACTAACCCCCTTATTCATAAAAAAGTTACTGAACGGATTAACTATTGAACTGTTCTGTCCCTCTCTGACCGAGAACAATTTGTTCTTTGACAGAAAGTGACAAAACAGTTCAATAGCTAATCCTTCCAGTAACTTTTTTATGAATAAGGGGGTAAGTCTGTTGCATCAACAGTTTACTGCACAAAAACATGAACGCAATAAGTGTCAAAATAAATATTCGTACCTGCATGAAGCTGTTGCTGATGTCCTTGGCGTCTGGGGGCATGGGGTAGCCCATCGGCTGGCTCGGGCCCCCGAAGTTGGGGGGACCGCCGCCCCCCGACGCTATGAAGCCTCCTGCTCGGCCGCCTGATGGCTGGAATTGTACAGGTTGGATAAAATTGGCTTAAAGATACAAATGGTATTATGTATTTATGTCTATGTTTAAACTACGGATCCTATTTAGAGGACTAGGACTGTCCTTGCAAGAGGTCAGTAACCGGCAGTAAATCTACGAAGTTTTTTTTATATGTGTACAAATGTTGAAAAGGAAAGTTTCTAAAACCATCAAAACAGATACTAATCTGACTGGCAAGTAATTTCACTACGCACAAAGCTTAATGTTTGTCAAACACTAATAGCTAATGCTCGACTCGCTAAGAAGACCACTTACGGAGTCACTATTATAGTGGACCTCATTTTTCCATGTCTCAACCATACAAAGAGTCACATATCTCACCGTGGGATACTGGAAGGGCTGCGGCGGCGGCTGGTGCTGTTGCGGCGGCATGGGCATGCCGGGCGGCGGCGGGTAGCCGATGAACCCGGGCGGCTGCGGGGGGCCGCCGATGTCGATCAGCAGCGCGTCTTTTCCTGAGGGTAGACAAAAAATATATATTCGGTGTCCAGCACCACACACCAAAAATACACTAAAAAACAAAAGAACTTATAAAAAAGGGTTATTGTTATATGTAGGCATGTATAATAATATGTCTGAACAAAATAGAATATATTTACTACATACCTACTTACAGATAAAACTTTAATACTTATACATTAAGGTAGATATGTACTTAGGAACAAGAACAAACAATGCATAAATGTACTTTGCATTTAGAAAAATCCTGGAAACCATTATTTTTATCCAGATAGGCATTTATGTAGAGAAGTATTTATGTAATTAAATATGTGTGAAATTCGTAAATATTTAAGCATATTTCAAAGTAAACAATAATGCAATTCATGTTACACACTTACCTTCTTCCTCCCTCATCACGTGCTCATCAGGTGTGTACTCCACATTGTAATTCTTAGCTATTTCTATCAAGTATTTCTCCACCAGGATCTTGGGAGGGCTCTGTACCGACATCTTATGCTTTAACTTTTCACTTATTGTGTTCACATTCTCACTTCTGCAAGCGTCTGCGTAAATCTTGCCATACTTGTGAGTGAACAAGTCTGATATCACCTTTAGTTCCTGTAAGTGTAACATAAGTTTTTAAGAAAATATAGGATTTAAGATGACTTTAAATAGCATAGAGTAGTGTGGCCTTTATGAAACAACTTTTGTAAGACTGTATGCTATTCTGTATAGACCAATATTGGTTTAAACTTTTTAACAGCTAACATGCCAATAGTTGAGATTCTTGAAAAAAAATATTCACCTATCATTGAGGACTGGCCTCCTGCAGGGTGCTATGTTTAGCCCAGTTTCACCATACTTTGTTAGATCATTAACACCATGTTATATCATAACAAGGGATTAGTTGTTGACTTTTGATCTTTCAAGAATTCAATGTAGAATTTTTATTTTAGATGACACCATGTTACAGAGGTGTTAACGATCTAACATACTATGGTGCAACTAGGCATTAGGCTTGTATTTGTTTTATCATAATAATCATCATAAAAATATGAAGAACAGTATTGTTACTAACCTGGACATCAGTATGCATTCTCGGAGCTACCCAGATGAGGCTTGAAATGGCCTCTGCAAGACCCTCATCCATTTCCTTCATCTGTGTCACGAGGCCAAACCTCGCCAGGATTAAGTCACAATACATCTCCACTATTTCCATAGCTTCTACCATGTAGTCTTCTCTGTAATATAAAATATACGCACTTTTCTACACCTATATCCCATTTCACGGGGAAAAACATCTGATTCAAACAAAAACTAGCCATATTCAAATGTAATAAGGGTTCTGTCAGATGGCTTTCCCCGTGGAATGGGATATAAGGTGTATGGTGAGAATTAGATTTTGGGTATTTTAAAGATACTTTGTAAAACGGGTCCGAGACTTAAGTTCGACAGTCACTTGACGGACACACGATTTTTCGAAAAATTTATTTGTTGTTCATTTTTGTTTCGAATGAACTATTTTTTTCGAAAAACTATTATACGAGGGGTCGCAAGTTCGATACAACTGTATTACTAAATACGGTATTCCGATAAATTTAAATGGAGATGGAATTTTTTAGTGCAATTGTCACAAAAAATAGCAAGAGGTTTAGAATTTCAAAGAATAAATGATGATTTCATTTCATTTAAACTCTTTATTGCATACACATAGAAACATACAAAGTAGGTACAGATCATTACAGGTTGACAGTCTATGATGATGAACAAAAATGATTGACAAATAAATTTTTCGAAAAATCGTGTGTCGAGCAAGTGACTGTCGAACTTAAGTCTCGGACCCTTGTAAAACATAGTGTGAGTCCTATGTAAGATGTTAAGTCCATATAGTTTTATTTTACAAGGGAAAATGAACTTCAGTTACGCATATTAACAACCAAAATGTTTAATGCTAGTTATTTTAGCTAGCCCAACACCACATCTACATATAGTTGTTGCATAATTTCTTTTAATTTAGTACCAATGATTAGATGACATGTTTACCAAACCAATATAACATGAATCACTACCAAGCTTTGTTCAAGGCTAATGTTTATTAGTATGACTCACACTATAATATTGTTGAAATTCCCAATCTTGGGCCACTTAATTAAGTATTCATTCGTCATATTTACCTTATAATATGTTCTACTCGTATTTTAGCGCGTTCACTTTTACCAGCCCCGATATATTCAGCTATTTCCCGACGCGCTTTTAAAGCCAACTCAGTTTTCTTCTTCTCCAATAGTTTTAGTCGATTTATGGCTAATCTGAGGTGAGTTTTGAGTTTCGTGTAATTTGGATTTGACGCGAACATTGTGATGATGTGAAATTAGCCCGAAAAGTTAAGCTTAAATTGTTTATATTGCTTAATTTTTAACTTTTTTCACAAATTTTTCGAAATACCTATTTGCTTTCGCTTCACAAGCAATAGCTGACTGACACAATGACACAACAAAGGTGACACTGACAATGACAACTCTGACAAGAGAGAGGCACCAACTTTCAGTCTGTCATATTTGTAGATGTCCGTTCACTTTCATCACTATACAAGAAGATGTTATTATTTTGAGAATCATGGGGTTCATGTCTTATAAAGTGCTTAGTGCTTATAACGTTGGAAGTTACACACGCCTCTCAGCGCTCCTGCCGAGCAGACGTGTACCTCCGCTGCAGTCTCCTTGCCTGCCGCCCCGCTGCGACGCCCCGCCGTCGCCGCTCTCCGCGACGCCCCGCCGTCGCCGCCCCCGACCCCTCGCCGTGGTCGACCGGTGCCAGTCACCGCTCGCCGCGCGCCGAGGACGGACCTCCTTGTTTCCGGACTCTTTACAAACGATTATTGTTTCTGGACTTGCATACGATTTTGAAAATCCACACCATTCTTGTGTGGTCGTATCGGCTGATACCTTGCGGTGTTAACGAACCCGATTACGGGGCACTGACCCGGCTGCCCGATATTTCCCTTTTGGAAATATCAACTTACCGGACGGGACTGGAACCATCAGCCTTGGGGGAACTCCTAGTTGATCTCCAGTTGTCTCCCTCCCACCCCCTCCTCATCCCTATTTCCTATTCCCATTGGACTGTTTGGAGTCGGTCTACGGCCCGGCTTCTCGGTCCTTTGGGCTGTTAGTGTAGGGACCGTTAGGACCTGAACTCAGGTACCCGTAGGGACAACTACCTGAACTCAGGTACACGCAGGCGCAATTGCACTACCTGCGCCTGCCTAGGGACTGTTAGGGTCAGTCAGGCACGCGTACCTTTTTACAGGTACGCAGTAGGTACTCTATCTGCCCCCCTGCCGCAAGGCAGGGAGGTAACACTTAACCTCTTTTCAACATGGATTCCACTATGGACTCCATGTTTGAAAAGCTGCTCCTTTTCATACAACGTGAGGACCCTTCGCTTTTCCAGAAGGTCCTCACCAAATTTCAGCTTGGTTCTGCGTCGCCTGCCGCTCCTGCATCCAGCCATCCTGCTTCGCCTGCCGCCATCAGCCCTCCGGCTTCTCCTGTGGAGCCATGTCCGTCATCTCCTGACGCTGACTTCTCGCCTGCGTCACCCGATGAAATCGTTCCAGCGTCTCCTGCTCGCCGTGTGCCCCGGGTCATCCCGTCATCGCCCGTGTCTCTGTCCCTCCAATGTGCTCAGCACAGTAGGTCGTCGTCGCCTGAGGCTATGGACGTAGCTCATCCTTCGGACCTCTCGGACTCCGCTTCATCCGCTGACCCTGACGACGGCTTCACCGTCGTTGGAGCCAAGCGGAAGGCGAAGTCGAAGCTTCCTCGTCCGGCAGCGAAAGCTGTCAGAACCCAGCTCCCCCCTTCCTCTCCTACCCCCTCGCCCTCTGCTCCCGCTGTTCCGAAAGGTCCGAAGGCGAGAGCCCCTCCATCTCTGATGCTCCGCGACAAAGGTTCCTGGAACTCTATTTCCCAGGCCCTTGCCGCAAACAAAATCGGTTTCACCAAGGCCAAAAACACCAGAGATGGTATTTTGGTCCAGGTGCCCACCTCTGGCGATCATCGCCTTCTTACCAAACTTCTCGACGAGCGCAAGGTCGAGTACTACCACTGGGAGCTCCCAGAGGACCGCCGCCTAAGGGTAGTGATCCGGGGAGTTCCCAAGGAACTCGACTCTGCGGAGATCATGTCGGATCTGAAGGCGCAGTCTCTGCCGGTGCATGAGGTTCACCGCATGTACGGGCGAGGCAAGCGGGTCATTTACGACATGATCCTCGTCATCCTTGACCTTTCCCCTGAGGGGAAAAAGATATTCAATATAACGGCCATATGCCAAATCTCTGGGCTCAAGATTGAGAAGCCCTACAAGAAGTCGAGTCCCACGCAGTGCCACAACTGCCAATCCTACGGGCACTCCTCTAGGAACTGTCACGTCAGGGCGCGGTGCGTAAAGTGTCTGGGCGACCATCACACCCACGACTGCCCGCGCCCAAAAGATCCCAAGGAGTGTACGGAGGCCCCTGGTTGTGTTCTGTGTGGGACGCTGGGACACACAGCCTCATATGGCGGCTGCCCCCAGCGCCCTCGTAACCGTAGGGCTCCCAAATCCAAGCCCAGTCAACAACAAACTTCATCATCATCTATAAAGAAAAACCCTAGTCCACAAGCGCCTTTAGCGGCCCCTGCGGACGCGTCGGTAGCCACCCCACCTAACGCTTGGGTTCGACCCCCAACCATAGCCTCACAAGGACCAAGGCAGGCACCGTCGTCGAGTCGGATGAATGCACCCTCTCGGGTGGTTCCCCCGCCTCCCGCGACCTGCCCGCCCTCTTTAGGACCATCACCGCTGTCTCAGTCCTCGCTTCCATCCCCGAGGAGGGACAACGGTGATCCAAACAGGGACTTTCAGCTCGCGATAACCCAACTGAGTGAACGCATGCTGTTGATCCAACAGAATGTGTTCGCTCAGTTCCACCATCTAAGCTCGGAACTTTCCGCCCTTTCCAATAAACTTTCGCAATGACTTGTAACACCTGTAGAACTAAACCTAGGTCACTAATGTTGGGATTCTTCAATGCCAACTCTCTTAAAGATCAAAAAGAACAGATTCACAAGTTCCTCAACGATCATCACATTGACATCCTTCTTGTGCAGGAAACTTTTCTAAAGCCTCACATGAAGAATCGCAACATTAGTAACTATAAAATCATACGGCATGACAGACTGTCGTCCACCCTCGGTGGTACACTTATCTACTACCGTAGTGGACTTCATGTCTGTTGTGTCAATACCCCGGAGCTTGTCAGCCTCGAGGCCTCAGTGTGCAGGCTGGCTATGACCGGACATCCGGATCTGTATATTGCCTCTTGCTATCAGCCATCAGGAAAAGTAATTAAAACTGAGGACCTTAAGTCACTTTTGGATATGGGGAATAATGTCATACTTGCAGGGGATTTTAACAGTAAACATAAATCTTTTAACTGTAGAGTCAATAACCCAAACGGTTATATTCTTTTTAATTTCATGGATGAATACATGTTTGATGTGGTGGCTCCAATGGAGCCTACACATTATCCATTCAATCCTGAGCATCAGCCAGACATTTTAGACATTGCACTTTTAAAGAACATTTCTCTTTCTTTAAATAAGCTAGAGGTAATACACGAGCTTGACTCCGATCACAGACCGGTCATACTGGGTCTCGGAGATGCCAACTCCCTCTTCTCTCCTACCAAAACCATAACTAACTGGGATAGGCTTAGTCAGCGTTTAGGTTCGGCTAGTCCTTCTGACATAGCAAACTTACCTTCTCAAATTAACTCCACAGTAGAGATAGATACGGCGATCAATGCCTTGAGCGGTCACCTTCAAACAGTCATCACTGACTGCACCAGGCGGGTTCCTGCGATGACCCCTCATCGTTGGAGGTTGCCTGATGATATGAAGGCCCTGCTCAGGGCAAAGCACGCCGCCACTAGGGCACACGATCTCTTTCCAAGCAGGGAAAACAAGGATAGGCTCCGCTCTCTGCATCTCAAATGCAAATCTAGGATGAAGGCTCTACGTTCAGAGCGGTGGGATAGCCTGCTGGATGATATTAGGCCAACCCACACTGCTTTCTGGCGTCTTACACGCGCGCTTAAATCGGATACCGTAGTAGACATGCCCCCCCTGTCGAAACCTGATAACTCCCTCGCCTTCGACGACGATGAAAAGGCTGAATGTCTCGCCCTAAGTCTAGAGGCGCAATGCTCTCCTTCGGAAGAGCATCCCGACAGCACATTCATCCAAGTCGTAGACGAGGAAGTAGGACGTAGGGTTAGCTTACCTCCAGTAGATTCTCTCGACCTCGTGACGGTATCCGAAGTTAAGTTAGTCATAAAGGACCTTCATTGCAAGAAGGCTCCTGGCTCTGATGGCGTCTCCAACAGAGTCCTTAAGAACCTCTCAGCCTCGCTTATCCTCTTACTAGTAACCATATTTAATTCAGCTATGGCGAACTGCTATTTTCCAGACCTGTGGAAAATAGCAGACGTCATAGGAATACATAAAACTGGCAAAGCTAGAAATTTACCTTCTAGTTACCGCCCCATCAGTCTATTAATTTCCCTAGGTAAGGTCTATGAGCGGCTGCTATCCGACAGGCTCAAAAAGATAGCATACGCTCAGGGCCTCATCCCTAACGAACAATTTGGTTTTAGGGCCCAGCACTCTTGCGTCAACCAGGTTCATCGTATCACGGAATACATCTTAGATGGTTTCCATAGGAAGAGGCCGAAAGGCACTGCAGCTCTCTTCTTCGACATAGCGAAGGCTTTCGACAAGGTGTGGCACAACGGCCTCATCTTTAAGCTCTTCACGTTAGGCATCCCGGATCGGTTAGTGCTTATTCTCCACAGTTTCTTGCTCCACAGGTACTTCCAGTTTCGCGTCGAGGGTTCCAGATCATCTCTTCATCCGATTCGTGCAGGTGTCCCGCAAGGGTCAGTTCTAGCTCCTCTTCTCTTCTCCTTATACACAAGTGACATCCCCAGACATACGCATGTGTCGCTAGCATTATATGCTGACGACACAGCGATCTACTTAAGGGATAGGGTTAAAGGCAAAGTCCAGCACGGGCATCTCCAAAGCGCAACCAACGCCCTCGGCGAATGGTTTCGCAAATGGAGAATGGAGGTGAACCCGGAGAAAAGCACCGCAGTGTACTTTTCACGGGCTCTCCGCCGGCCCAACACTGCTCCTCAACCCAACATCACTCTGTTCGGCAAGCCTATCCCTTGGTCCGACCATGTCAAATATCTGGGTGTCACTTTCGACAGCAGACTGTCTTTTGCTAGTCATATACGTAGGGTTAGGAATAGAGCTTCTCTCTATTTAGGAAGACTAACTCCTCTGTTTTGAAGCAAAAAGCTCTCACTACGCAGCAAAGTGAGACTCTATCTAACTTGCATAAGACCCGTCATGACCTACGCTAGCGTAGTGTTTGCTCATGCTTCGAACAGATATATCAATTCTTTACAAGCAATCCAAAATAGATTTCTGCGCAGGGCGACAGGCGCGCCTTGGTACGTCCGCAATTTCAACTTGCACAAAGATTTGCAAATCCCTACTATCCGACAGTATCTCAAAGTCTCCTCAAACCGCTACTTCGACCAAGCGGTTAATCACACGAACCCACTAAATTAGCCAACCGGCTAACTATCACGTTTTCCCTGAGTTCAAACAGAGACGACGTCGTCCGAGACACGTTCTCTGTGACCCGGACGATGAGATCACTGTCCGTATTAGGGAGTTGCAAACCTTTGACTCCCCGACCCCTGCCTCGGCAACTGTCCCACTTAACTTTTACACACCCCGCCCAGACCCGGGGGAGGGACTCACACTCGGTCTCGGCCTTTTGCCGGTCCGAATCGTAGGGCTAGGATCCTTCTCCACCAAAACAGGTACTATACCCGCGTCAGGTACATCCCTGGCCGGTTCTCACCACCTCCATCTGGTGACGGGTCATTTAGGTAGGTCTCTCTTTTTAACTGGGTGAAGGCGCCTATCGGCGCCTCCCCCACAGTTAGGGTAAAGCTGAATAAGTCCCTTATGGCCGACTTCAGTAAATAGGTTTCATTTAGAAAAAAAAAAAAAAAAAAAAAACGTTGGAAGTCAACAAAAATTTACGTACTTATTATACTTTCATGCTTCCATGGTTGTACTAAACTTTGAAACTTTCAAAGACTCAGAACACAGATTTTGTGTCAGCTCACATTTTATTTCCACAGAGGAAATTCTATGTCTGCCCTCATGCGTTCTCTCATGGAAGTAATAAGTACTTACGTACTTATTACCTTAGAATAGAATAGAATAGAATAAATCTTTATTCAAAGAAAAACAACTTATGCTATTACATACATCCCACAAAACCAAATGTTAATATGGCTTGACTGTGGGTAAGGAGTCGCACTAAATAACAAATTTATCATAGCTTAGTAGTACATATGCACATTTATATATACCTAGCTTACATTATAGTTAAACAGGAACAATTAGTTTTAGAGTTTTAGATTAGTTTTAGATTTAAGGTGTTGATGACATATACATACGGTATAAAGTTAATTTGATACATTATAGGCAATTAGGTACTTTGGATACATTACTGAAATTTTATTTATATTCTTCTCGAGTCTAATATGAGATGGCATTTCATTCATTAATCTAGGAACCTGTCTTTTTAGCGTTCTTCCGCCAAAGTAGTTATTAACCCTTGTAGTTTCAAACTTTCCTTGGGCTGCGGATCTTGTATTAAGTCCGTGCTGTTTTGTTATTTTATGGTTCTGGCTGCTATGGTTGCTTACGGCTACATTGTGTTTATATTTTAACGATGCTGGAAGAATTTTGCATATTTTAAAAAGCTTTTTATAATCATGATTTAGTTTGGCTTTAGTTTTTTTGTCTACCAATAGTTTTAAGAATCGGATTTGTAAAGTTTCAATTTTATCTATATGAGTTTTAAAAGTTGAACCATAGCACTCAATACCATAACTAATAATAGAATCAACCAATGAAAGGTAAATAGTTTTTAACATAAATCTGGCGAAAGACAGTCTGGAAAAAAATAAGTATGGAACGCGTACGAAAAATAATGGCGAGCACCGCTCACAGAGTACTTTTTACGCTATCATAGACATCTTTGGCTTTTGTCATCTGTCATTGACAGTCAGTCAATCGTTTAGTTTGAAAAATAATTTTAAATCATAAATAAATTAAGATTTAACAGTTATTTATATATTATTATTACTGTGGATAAGTGCAGTGTTTGTGTGGAGGTACCTAACTATTAGTGTTGCTTGATATTATTGATAATAATTATGTTTTATAAAACTTGTGAAATATGTGGTTTAAGAGCCGCTAGCCGGTCGTATAGATGGCCAAAAGAGAATTTTCATGGCCAAATTTCCACTGGATGAGGAAAGGTAAGCTACAATTAAAGGCTAAAGCATAGGATTTAGATTATTTATATGTATAAAAAAGTTAAAGTCTAATAAAATAACTGGAGGGTCAGCACAACCAATAATAGTGCATGAATGTTTTTTTTTTATCGATATCGATATTTTTATTTATCATTAGTACGCACAGCTCATCAATCAGAACAACTTTTGTCTACTAGTTTTGGAAATTAGCGAAAATCAAATTCGGATCTCCATACAAAAATTACCAGTGACTTTTATTATACCTACTTAAATAATATTTAATTGTTTAATAATAATTATAAAAATGTTGTTTGCAGATGTAAACAGTGGGTTAAGATGACCGGTAAGGAGGATCTGGTTTATGTGCCTATTGAAAAGCTACATCAACTTAAACGAATTTGTGGCAATCATTTTCTACCACAACATTTTAAGAACACAAATGAAAAAAAAAAACAATTCCATGTGTGGGACTTACTGCAGACACTTTATTTTATACTAAATAAATATAATTATATTTTTCCACTTTTATTTTATTTCAACATTATATCATAGCACTTACGTCAACGGAAAATCTCGAGTTTATTTTATGGATTATATTTTTGTGTTCAAATAGGAACATAACATAACGTTGAACCGAGACTTAACGTTGGTGTCATTGTGTAACACTGAAATCCTATTGTGTAAAACTGAAATTAAAGTAATACATACACTCGCACTTTTTTTTTACTAGTTATCGATAAAAAATATCCATAAGAAGCACATCACTATTTCAGCGGGGCTATGTTGGCAGTTTTGTACGTCATAATTTTTGTTTTGTTGGTACCGTCTGTTAGTACGCGTGAATAAAAAAAAATAATACAAGTATTTTTTTCTTTTTTTTCCCTTGTACTCCCATCTCTTAAAACGTAGTGTTCTTTTCTCTATGCATAAATTTTGGGACTTTATAGCTAAGTTGGTTGAATTTACATAACAATATACGAAGTTTGCTTACAATGTAGTCTACATGATCTATCCAACCCATATTTTCATCTATACACATGCCGAGGTATTTAACATGAGGTACTTTATTGAGAATATGACAATTACAATTTGAACCATTACTATGAATACAAGAGAAGTCATGTGCAACCAATTTACATGGAATCTTAGGAATACATGAATAAGGAGATTGAATAACAATTAGGTTCGTTTTATCTGAATTGATAACAATGCCGTTGTCATGGGCCCAGCGGGTGATATTGTCGATATCCTCCTGCACGAGAGGCGTGACCTCGTCCATGTCGCGGCCGGCCCGCAGCGTGCACAGGTCGTCCGCGAATATGTACGACGAGCAATGGCGGATCACGTTGCACAGGCTGTTAACGTGCATCAGGTAGCATAGCGGGCCGCAGCCGGAGCCCTGCGGCACCCCGCGCCCCGCCGCCGACTGCGCCCCGCTGTACCCCTGTCCCACTCTAACTCGGAAGGAGCGCTCCAGTAGGTACTCGCGGTACCAGCTGTTGATTGGTCCGCTGACCCCGCACTCCTACTTCCATGCGTTCTCTACAGCAATGACGCTTAACCCTTCATGTGGCAAACGGCCCGCTCCGAGCGAAATTTTTTAGTAAGATATCTGCGACGCGGCCTGCTGCGGGCTGGTCGACTCCCAGCAGCGTTCCAGTTCATTTCATGCCAAGAAATAAAATAAAACCGCAGAAACCATAGACTTTTTCGAAAGTTCATGAAAAGTATTCTAGTATTCAATCATAACCTGGAACCTTAGAGTATGTCCTGGAACTGGAACACACCAAAGTATTTTTCTTTTTTAAATCGTGACAATGGCGGAAAGTGAAGTATATATTTGTAATGTTTTGCAATGCTGTTTCTGATAAAAATGTTCTGGATGGCTTGTGTTTTAGGGCGTACCCAGGATTTCAGCTAGGGAGGGGCAGCTCATACCTGTTTCATTTTGCGCAGAGTAGGTAACACGTTTTTAATTCCCACTTGGCATGAAAATTTACGTTTATTTTATCTTCTAGTCCTTTCGAACCTGAGTGATACGAATGTGTGCTCCATTTTGTACATTTTTTTATTGTTAAACTTATTTCGCCCCTTCGAACCGAAACGCATCGTTTGTGCATATTATTGTTGTTAATGCCTAAAAAATACATAATCGAGTTATCGGTCAAGATCCCTATTTATACCTTACTGGGTAACACTTCCTTCTACGAGCATTTTTGCTCTAGTGAAACTCCTCAAGCTAGCCAAGCAAAAAGAGGGAGATCCTGTTCCTCTTCAGTGTTCTGGACACCAAAATAAAGGCAAGCCAGAGATGAGGTACAGGGGTCCTGCCTCTGAAATCTGATGGGTGGAGTCCCTTATGAGTTGGAGTTCCCAACAGCTGGCCAGAAGCTGCCCTGCCCCTTTATGATTATCATTATTATTATTTTCAATAGGTATATACCTACTAACATAACACTCTGGCGAAAAGTGGGTGCAGCAATGCACCTCTGCCTACCCCGCAAGGGAGTACATTAGTACAAGGCGTGAGTGCGTGTTTTTTTTATATACCTAATAATAGAGACAGAAACTATAGATTTGAGCTAATAATGTTTTCTTTTTATATTTCACCCCTTAAAAGTTGTCATTTACATGATGGAAGTCAAAACTATCTCATTAAAATATAAAAATAACTCAAACAGCTAAGTTTTCTGAATTATATTTTTTTTTAAGATATAGTTGCAATGATTGATTTAAGAAATTGATTAATTAATATTTTCTGTTTTTTATTTCAGTCAATTAAGTAGGTATCCTAAGTAAAATATTGTAATGCACAAATGTGTGTTAGTGGTGTTGAAACATATTACTTTTCGGGAAAACAGAAAATTTATGTTTTTTTTTATTATTTTCCCCTAGCACTTTCAGGCATATAAGGCGATATTAGTTATGCATTTTTTTAAACAAATGCTAGAAAAAATCTTAGGTTCGAAAGAGCTAGGGGGGGGCAGCTGCCCCCCCCTGCTCCTACCTGGGTACGCCCATGGTTTTAGACATAATATTGTTATTTTACGAATAAAGATGTAAGTAGTATCTTTAAGCTTGTTTTTTATGTATTAATTCGTACCTATAATTCAATAAATTCAATTCAATTCAACTAAAATAATGCTGAAAGAATGACTTTGATGTTACAGGTACCTAAGTACTTAGGTATTATCTGAAGCAACTGAAGCAGTTACTGTTCATACAGCCTCTCCTGAAGCTCAAGCTTTTACATATTTGTGTGTTTAATAAATTTTTGATAAGTATACTTAATTATAAAATACGATATCAAAAATCTATAAAATATATTATTTGAACTATGTATATTTTATGTTTTATTTGTTAGCGAAAATATAACTTTGAAATTGCTACGTTTTACCTGCATACAACAAACTAATATCAACAGATTTTTTCGAGAGGAAGTTAAAGTTCAACTATAAAGTCATGACAATAAAGAGTTCGAAGACTTTGCTAAGACTTTTTATACATTTAAAAATTAAATACGGTTAGGGTGTGGCATTTTAAAGGATTTGTCCTTTAATAAATATATGTAATACATCGATTAAATACGGTCTGTAACAATTAGTTAGAATCCACTTCCGTTTTCATGACTTTATAGTTTTACTGTAAGTAGGTGACAGCTTGCGAAAAGTGCTGAAGTAAAAAAAAACTTGTTTGTATTAATACAAAATAACACTTTATTAAGTACTTTCTTAAGTTTTGTCGACATTTAACACATAATTATCTGAAGACACAAATTACTAAATTATACATGGTTACATCTAGATTTAGGTAAACTGTAGGTACTTATAGAAACCTAGACAACCATCATGTTTACATACACATTGAAACAGAGATAGTTTTGTAGTGTACCTAATGAGAACTGCTATGATCGAATCATAGCTAATACAACTTATGTAACACATTTAAGTAAGTACCATAATAAGTAGGTAATAGAAACGATGGGCTGTATGTGTAAACAAGGTGTGTACTTATAAGACGCTAAGCCAATACACTTTTGGCACGGGCAATAAATATTATTCTATAAAATTAGATAAGGTTTGTGGATAAGAATCTCAACTATTTCAGTTACGGTGGGTGAGGCTAAACATCATGGAAATATGTACCTATGTAGGTGGCAGGTACTTATTATTTCATATTAAATTAATAGTTTAATAGTCTGGTAACTAAAATACATTCGTCAATAGTCTCAAATGTTGACACAATCGCCATTATCAAGGAATATTGTAAAGTAAATTATGGCAAGCATGTCATTTTATAAACCCCAAGTCATATATAAAATGGTATTGCGCCTAGCACTGACACAGCATATCAACAACATGTTTTGCATACTTAAGTATAATTTGACAAACTTCAAGCGCGGCATGGGTATGTACCTTGTATGTACCTATAGTTGTATACCTAATGACCATAAGTGCGGTAAACACGGTAGTAGTGACATACCAGGCGCAATAGCATTTTATGGGGCAGTAAATAAATATTTGGACACAGAAATAAACGCGTGCGCAAGCTAAGCTCGTTGGATTTTATATTGTCGATGGTGTCTTTCTAATTATTGTCACAATGATTTTTTTCTACTACAGTGAATAGTCATTTTATTAAATTTAACAACATGAATTATATTAAACACGTTTAATACTTTATAACAGTCTGCAACGATGAATATAGATTTCAATAAAAATAAATCATTATCATAAAATCTAGGTAAGTCATTCATTACTTATAAGAAAATTGTGATCTGTAACTGTAACATCTATAGAGATTTCTTGTTTAAGTTATCCAAAATAGTAATTTGGCACTAATATCAAGGTAGGTTACATTGTACCTATTTACAATAAATTAAGTAGTCTTAATTCTAACCATTCAGTCGTTAACCATGCCTAATTCCTTAAGTACTAGATATCGTCTCCATTCTAGCATGCGAGTGATTGGATATAGAAATGTCCAAGTCTTCGTGGAGTACAGTGGTGACACTGGCGGTCGACGGCGGGCTCTGGGACTGCGTCATGTTAGTGCGGCTACTGTCCGCCAGGTGCTCTAGCTCATGACTCTCCAAGTTGGGAACTCCAGAACATATAGAGCTGACTCGCGACACCGATTTCCTTTCTTCTTTAGATGACTCTTTGGTCGACTCGGCGCCAACAATGTAGAGTAGAGAGCAAAGGAAGAAGGTGGCATATGTCCAGCTGACGGACATTATCAGAGCCAGAAACGTACCGATTTGAGAGTAGGGAAGAAGCTTAGATCTTAACAGAAAAATACCAGCAAATCCCGTTGTAAGAGCAGCTGCTGCAGTAGGTCCGGCCGATGCCGATAGAGCGTACTTCACTCGAGCAAACTTAGTGCCGATAGCGTTTGTGTAACTCAAAGCATAGTGAAGACTGAAGTCTACTGCTAACCCAGCAGATGTCGATATAGCCACACTCTCCAAAACATTCAATTTCCAACCGTACCACACTAAAATCGTTATCGTCACAGTTGATGAGAAAATCATCGCAACCAAAGCGCACAAGCTGATGACGAAGTTCAGAGTAGCTGGGATGAGAACGACAAACCCTAACGTAGCAGACAACAACAAAGCGATTACAGTCCCACTTGCCAAAGTTCTTTGCAGATCGTAAAACTGCAAATCCGACAAAAACCACCCGGATTTCATGCCAGGAGGAGCTGTTTCCAGTTCGTGTTGAGTCCAGTTTTCTGCTTTCGTGAAGAAATCTTGCATTGTTTTGTATGACATGGAATAGGGTACAACACTCTCAAACTCTACAACTAACGCAACAATTTTGGGAGGTCTGGCGCTCCTCAGGAACTTGGGCCCCGCCACCCCGGGGAGGAACAGCTCGCGGGGGGTCTGGTACAACGCGGTCATTGCCTTTATAATGCATAGATCAAATACTTCTTTTTCGTACGGAAATTCGGAAACCTCACAACACGGAGATCTATCAATTTTATCAAAACTATCAACACATCGCCTATCCATATATTTTTTAAAGCTCTCAATAAAGCAATTCGGTAAAAGAGGTCCTAAAGTTTGTTGAAAGAATGGCTGAGCTTTTAATTTATCACAGAACTGTAATAACCATAATTGAGACTCTGGCTCGGATATTGAAAAATCCTCTTCAAATACAAGTTTTCCCCTCGACGCAGGGTCCATATGGTTGCCATTGTCTATAGCCTTCACTCCCCAAACCCATCGAAGAGGCATTCTGCTACCCGTACCTAGATCCTTACCCAGTCTTTCAAATAAGAATTTATCCCTATAATGCAGATCATACTGTTCAAAAGGATGCAAGCTTTGAAAGAGCTGGAATTCCCTAGATTCTGGTAACTGAAGACCAGGAAAATAGAATACTGCAACAATACTGTAGATTCCTGTAGCGCCCAACACTACAACCAATACTATATGTAACTTTTCCACACATCTGATAATAAATGCATTAAGAACTATTCTTACTTCTTCCCACATTTGTTTAATATATTTAAAAATATAATCTAATAATACCTGTTTACTTTTGCACATCTTAACATCTATAATATACACTGATACTGGTAGCCAAGTTACCATCAAGAAGAAATTGACCACAACAGTTGTTCCAGCAAAAACACTAAAACAATTAATAGCAGGAATGTAGCTTACATAAGAAGCAAAAAATGCAACTGCAGTTGTCAGTGTCGTTATGAACATTGTCACCATTGAATGTCTAAGAGTCTCCTCCAATGCTTGAACCAGGATAGTTTCACCTGCACTGGACATATTTTTAATATTACTGAGACCATTATCATCATCACTAACTATATTATCCCTGATGAGTTGCTTACTTATCATACTCCACACTTTCATATAGAGAAATGCATCATCAGCTCCAATACCTATAATTACAACTATCACTAATAAATTCATAAAAGGAAAGAAGTTCAAATTGAACACATACACATACATGAAGTATGCTATACCAAGAGAATATGTAATGGCTGTAAACAACATCAAAGTAAGAAGTAAAGATCTTGTATAAATCCATACACATAGCAATACAAAAATACATCCTAACCCTATAAGCCAAGTATCTTGTATGATCCACAAATCAAAGAGAGCATTTTTCAATCCAAAATCTATGGCAGGTATGACAAGTGTGTCATAAGATAAATTTGAACTTTGTAATTTCTTATAATATGGCATGACTGTACTACTACTAGGTAATGGCAAAAATAACATGGCATTCGCTACAAAAGTTTTTGAGGAATCTGTGGGCGTAAATGCATCTGTGTCTAGCATATAGAATAGTAAATTATACACTGCATTGTAATCAGAACAAAATTTAGGGACTCTACAACGGTCCAAGTCACAGGAGGCCATCAAAGTAAAATTATGAAAATAATCTGCACACTGTTGCAATACTACTACAGACATATTCACATCTTCCCTAGATAAATTTTCACAAGAATACTTGCCAGACATTAATGCTATATAATTTGGCACACTCCAAACCGGGCAGCAAAGCTCCTCCGAGTGTGTTGACCTTTGGCACAGCTTATGATATTCTTCGCCGCCTGCTTCTATGAGTATTGACTGAAGTTTACACATCTTTTCCACATTTTCATATGACAGTAGAGAAGTGTTATCCATACTTTTGATAACTAAATGGGCATAATCTGATACTGGTGGCCCACAAGTTCCAGATGCAAGGTTGTGGAATAACGGTGGACCGGGCCCTCTTTCCAACTCTTTAAGTGTGATCCACTGCTTTCGCGTATGATCTTTGATCAGCACTGCTTTTTCATCTTCCAAGGTAACATTTTTGCCATAGCCCCAGTGCACATGATCTTTTGAGTAATTTACAGAGTGTGAAGTGTCATACATGGTGTATTCAATGCCTATGTTGGTGTTAACTTTTTTCTTTTTATTCTTT